>NC_088413.1:20955615-21255615 GCF_034236695.1 Oncorhynchus nerka | reverse complement strand
GAAAGAAAGCCATCTAAATGAATGCATTTTCATCTCTGTTTTACATTTACATTTTAGTCATTCAGCAGATGCTTTTATCCAGAGTGACTTACAGGAGCAATTAGGGTTACGTGCCTTGCTCAAGGGCACATCGGCGGATTTTTCATGTAGTCGGGACAGGGATTCGAACCAGCGACCTTTCGGTTAATGGCCCAACGCTCTTAATCCCTAGGCTACCTGCCACCCTCTTTTAGCACCAATTGGCAGGTTTAAAAATAGTCTGATTTCGTCAGTTATTTAGGGTTAAGAAAGTATTTGAGTCATAAAACAGGTTTGGAGAGCCTTTAATCAAAAATACTGTGGTTTGATTCATCCTGAAAATTGCCACTTTCAGTTTGTCAAACCATGGTAATGTTGCAAGATTAGTGTCTATAGAATTATAACAGGGAGAATAATGTACAATAGTAGGCTATAGCCTCACCTATTGCCTGCACTAACCATCAGGTTGTAACTGTTGCTGCTTGGGCTGCACTCCGCTCCGTAACAGTTTAGTTAGCCTACGTGTAAAAACTAATTAGATCAACTGATACTAATGATCCACAGCAACCATACGGACGAGACGCCGTTTACAGAGGAGGAAAGGGAATGTAAAGGAAACAATGGAATGATAATATAGGCTATACCACCTGAAGGGAACTAACAGTACATTGGCCGTTGAATATGTGTGGTTATTAGTCCTACTGATGGTTGATACTGATAGTGGATAATACACTGCTCAAAAAAATAAAGGGAACACTTAAACAACACAATGTAACTCCAAGTCAATCACACTTCTGTGAAATCAAACGGTCCACTTAGGAAGCAACACTGATTGACAATAAATGTCACATGCTGTTGTGCAAATGGAATAGACAACAGGTGGAAATTATAGGAATTTAGCAAGACACCCCCAATAAAGGAGTGGTTCTGCAGGTGGGGACCACAGACCACTTCTCAGTTCCTATGCTTCCTGGCTGATGTTTTGGTCACTTTTGAATGCTGGCGGTGCTTTCACTCTAGTGGTACAACACACACACATGGCTCAGGTAGTGCAGCTCATCCAGGATGGCACATCAATGCGAGATGTGGCAAGAAGGTTTGCTGTGTCTGTCAGCGTAGTGTCCAGAGCATGGAGGCGCTACCAGGAGAGAGGCCAGTACATCAGGAGACGTGGAGGAGGCCGTAGGAGGGCAACAACCCAGCAGTAGGACCACTACCTCCGCCTTTGTGCAAGGAGGAGCACTGCCAGAGCCCTGCAAAATGACCTCCAGCAGGCCACAAATGTGCATGTGTCTGCTCAAACGGTCAGAAACGGACTCCATGAGGGTGGTATGAGGGCCCGACGTCCACAGGTGGTGGTTGTGCTTACAGCCCAACACCGTGCAGGACGTTTGGCATTTGCCAGAGAACACCAAGATTGGCAAATTCGCCACTGGCGCCCTGTGCTCTTCACAGATGAAAGCAGGTTCACACTGAGCACATGTGACAGTCTGGAGACGCCGTGGAGAACGTTCTGCTGCCTGCAACATCCTCCAGCATGACCGGTTTGGCGGTGGGTCAGTCATGGTGTGGGGTGGCGTTTCTTTGGGTGGCCGCACAGCCCCCCATGTGCTCGCCAGAGGTAAGCCTGACTGCCATTAGGTACTGAGATGAGATCCTCAGACCCCTTGTGAGACCATATGCTGGTGTGGTTGGCCCTGGGTTCCTCCTAATGCAAGACAATGCTAGACCTCATGTGGCTGGAGTGTGTCAGCAGTTCCTGCAAGAGGAAGGCATTGATGCTATGGACTGGCCCGCCCATTCCCCAGACCTGAATCCAATTGAGCACATCTAGGACATCATGTCTCGCTCCATCCACCAACGCCACGTTGCACCACAGACTGTCCAGGAGTTGGCGGATGCTTTAGTCCAGGTCTGGGAGGAGATCCTTCAGGAGACCATCCGCCACCTCATCAGGTGCATGCACAGGCGTTGTAGGGAGGTCATACAGGCACGTGGAGGCCACACACACTACTGAGCCTCATTTTGACTTGTTTTAAGGACATTACATCAAAGTTGGATCAGCCTGTAGTGTGGTTTTCCACTTTAATTTTGAGTGTGACTCCAAATCCAGACCTCCATGGGTTGATAAATTTGATTTCCATTGATAATTTTTGTGTGATTTTTGTTGTCAGCACATTCAACTATGTAAAGAAAAAGTATTTAATAAGAATATTTAATTCATTCAGATCTAGGATGTGTTATTTTAGTGTTCCCTTTATTTTTTTGAGCAGTGTATGTAACATGATAGAAGTCGGGGTAGCCTATAATTAAGACATTCGAGAGTAACCATCCCTCAAAGTTAAAATGCGGTACAATTCAAATTCGTAATAATGCCAAACCATTTCATAAACTTTACTGTGGGGAAAGTTGATTTGTTGATAATGCTTCAGGTTGCTGCCAAATGACTGGTTTAACGTTTGTCTCCAGCGACTATAATGTCAAATGGATCTAAAAACAAGTCTCTTTACAATCCCCTGATCCAAACGGATGACTCATTTACCTAGCTCTTATTGATAGCTCTTATCAAGTTGTAAATGACAATGTATGGAGAATGGTGTTATTTCTGTCTGAAAAAAGAAAGTAGAGTCTTTTTCCACTTGGAACGGGTAGGTAGCCATTCATGGTTTCCTTGCAGGTAAAGATGGTCAAATTATGAGGGAATTAAGTCACGGTCAGAATAAATCATATCTGTAGACACTCCTCCACACCTTCATTCATTATGAGGGAATTAAGTCAAGATCAGAATACATCATATCTGTAGACACGCCTCCTCCACACCTTCATTCATTATGAGGGAATTAAGTCAAGGTCAGAATACATCATATCTGTAGACACGCCTCCTCCACACCTTCATTCATTATGAGGGAATTAAGTCCAGGTCAGAATACATCATATCTGTAGACCCACCACCTTCATTAATTCAAGCTCCATCCCCAATGAATAGCAGGTGAATAGAATGCTATTCTGATGCTTAGGTTTAAGGTCAATATATGCATGGAGAGAAAAGTGCATGAAAAAAGGAATTGCGTTCCATTTACACACGTTTAACCCGGGTCGGGATTCCTCCACAATAGCCTGTCTGTAATTTAACTATTTGTTCCCATAACCGCTAGGCTGCAGTGTGTGATATGGGACAGTTGGGATTCGGGCGCGGATTGGATCTGAGGGTGTGTGTGTGGAAGAATGAATCTATCAGAGAACCAGATCTGCGTCTTGTCAGAAAAGGTCAAATTCTGAGCGGACAATAGTTTCCTTGTTTCTGAAAAACGGTGCCAAATTTGACCCCGAACTCTGGCCATGTTGAAAAGGCGTCTTTGAGAAGCACATTCAGAAACCTTCTCCACCCAAATAAGAGTTCAAAGGCTGTCTGTTACTCATTCACCATCATTTGTTTCAAATCCAATCAAATGTTATTGGTCACATATACGTGTTAAGCAGATGTTATTGCGGGTGTAGCGAAATGCTTGTGTTTGTTTCTAGCTCCGACAGTGCAGTAATATCTAACAAGTAATATCTAACAATTTCGCTACAATACACAAAACTAAGTAAAGTAAAGGAAATAAGAATATATCAATATTTGGACGAGCTATGTCAGAGCAGCATAGACTAAAATACAGTATATATACAGTGTATATACATATGAGATGAGTAATACAAAATATGTAAACATTATTAAACTAGTGTTTCATTTATGGCCAGTGATTTCAAGTCTATGTATATAGGCAGCAGCCTCTAATGTGCTAGTGATGGCTATTTAACAGTCTGATGACCTTGAGATAGAATCTGTTTTTCAGTCTCTCAGTCCCAGCGTTGATGCACCTGTACTGACCTGGCCTTCTGGATGATAGCGGGGTGAACAGGCAGTGGCTCGGTGGTTGTTGTCCTTGATGATCTTTATGGCCTTCCTGTGGCATCAGGTGCTGTAGTTGTCCTGGAGGGCAGGTAGTTTGCCCCCCGGTGATGCGTTGGGCAGACCGCACCACCCCCTGGAGTGCCCTGTGATTGCGGGCGGTGCAGTTCAAATCAAACTTTATTTGTCACATGCGCTGAATACAAGTGTAGAACTTACTGTGAAATGCTTACTTACAAGCCCTTAACCAACAGTGCAGTTCAAGAGGAGTTAAGAAAATATTTACCAAATAAAATAAAGTAAAAAGTTGAAAAAAGTCCAAATAAAAATAACACTATAACAACAGTAACAAGGCTATATACAGGAGGTACCGAGTCAGTGTGCGGGGGTACAGGTTAGAGGTCATTTGTACATGGGGGTGAAGTGACTATGCATAGATAATAAACAGCGAGTTGCAGCAGTGTACAAAACAAATGGGGGGGGTCAATGTACATCGTCTGGTGGCCATTTGATTCATTGTTCAGCAGTCCTATGGCTTGGGGATAGAAGCTGTTAAGGAGCCTTTTGGTCCTAGACTTGGCCCTCCGGTACCGCTTGCCGTTCGGTAGCAGAGAAAACAGTCTATGACTTGGGTGACTGGAGTCTCAATTTTATGGACTTTCCTCTGACACGCCTATTATATAGGTCCTGGATTGCAGGAAGCTTGGCTCCAGTAATGTACTGGGCCGTTCGCACTAGCCTCTGTAGCACCTTACGTTCAGATGCTGAGTAGTTGCCATACCAGGCGGTGACGCAACCGGTCAGGATACTCTCGATGGTGCAACTGTAGAACTTTTTGAGGATCTGGGGACCCATGCCAAATCTTTTCAGTCTCCTGAGGGGGAAAAGGTTTTGTCGTTCCCTCTTCACAACTGTCTTGGTGTGTTTGGACCATGATGGTTTGTTGGTGATGTGGACACCAAGGAACTTGAAACTCTCGACCCGCTCCACTACAGCCCCATCGATATTCATGGGGGCCTGTTCAGCCCGCCTTTTCCTGTAGTCCACGATCAGCTCATTTGTCTTGCTCACATTGAGGGAGAGGTTGTTGTCCTGGCACCACACTGCCAGTTGGTTTGGTGTAAAACAAAAAAACTGCCATTACCAGGAGGTGATACAGCCTGATGCTCTCAATTCTGTATCTGTAAAAGTTTGAGAGGGTTTTAGGTGCCAAGCCAAAACAAAATCAGCCTCCTGAGTTTGAAGAGGCGATGTTGCCCTACACCACATTGTCTGTGTGGTTGGACCATTTCAGTTTGTCAGTACGCCCAGGAACTTGAATCTTTCCACCTTCTCCACTGCTGTCCCTTCTATGTGGATTGGGGGGTGCTCCCTCTGCTGTTTCCTGAAGTCCACGATCATCTCCTTTGTTTTGTTGACGTTGAATGAGAGGTTATTTTCCTGGCACCACAGTCCCAGAGCCCTCACCGGTCTCGTCGTTGTTGGTAATCAAGCCCACTACTGTTGTGTCGTCTCCAAACTTGATGATTGCGTAGGAGGCGTGCTTGGCCTAATGTCTTATGTGGTTACTGAGGCAACATGCTTGTGTTCAAAGACATGCTTGTGCTTGTGTTCATTTTTTACCTTGTTGTAAACACTCACGGCAAGGTGAACACACAACTCCTAACGTTGCCTAGGTAACATATATGTGTATCTTCCTAAGACATTCAGGCAACCAACGCACAGCTAGCTATAAGTTCTCAATTATACACGGAGTATACAAAACATTAGGCTCTTTCCATGACAGACTGACCCAAATGAAAGCTATGATCCCTTATTGCTATCACTTGTTAAATCCACTTCAATCAGTGTAGATGAAGGATTTTAAACCTTGAGACATGGATTGTGAATGTGTGCCATTCAGAGGGTGAATGGGCAAGACAAAATATTTGAGTGCCTTTGAACGGGGGGTTTGGTAGTAGGTGCCAGACGCAGTGGTTTGTGTTAAGAACTGCAGCGCTGCTGGGTTTTTCACGCTCTAAAGTTTTCCCGTGAGTATTAAGAATGGTCCACCACCCAAAGGACATCCAGTCAACTTGACACAACTGTGGAACGCTTAGGAGTCAACATGGGCCACCATCCCTGTTGAATGCTTTCAACACCTTGTACTGTAGAGGATGAATCGAGGCTGTTCTGGGGGCAAAGGGGAGGGGTGCCTACTCTATATTAGGAAGGTGTTCCTAGTGTTTGGTATACTGAGTGTATAATACAGTATGTATTTGCTGTCAAAGGGCTATTTGGTGGTACTGCAGTAACTAAAACTGTACACAGGAGGTCTATTCAGTCATGTTACTGTACTATCCAACAGCTTGAGCCAGACATTTCCTGTACACACAGATCCAGGACCAGCTTGCCCTGCTCCAGTCCTAACCCTGACCATCATGAGGGAAAACGTCAAACTGACCGCACAGTAGATCATTGTTATCCTACTACTAATCTCTACACAGCAGTGCTCTTCCTCTCTTTCCTGTCTCTGATGAGCAAAGCCGATGGTGACGAAACCCACAGGTCCACTCAGGGCGTTGTCCTGGATACACATGTACACATCCTTGAGTTTTAACACACACAAACAACGTCTCTGCTATTGTCTCTCTCACACACTCTGTCTCTCTCTCACACACACACACACACACACACACACACACACAGGGCAGTGGTGTGAAAAAGGAAGAGCCATAGGGCCTTGGGGAGGTGTTCCTACTGATAGTGAAGCATGTTTGATTAAGTATGGGAAAAATCAAAAGGGGAGGAGGAGGTGTTGTAAGTTCCCACCAAGCCCTCCCCTAAGCTGGAGAACATCCCAGGGGTTACCAGACCTGGGTCAAGTTAAACTACAGTATTTGGCTCCGTGGGTCATGGACAGACATTGTACCAGACATTGGTCAAATGAATATGTCAAAAAGTATTTGCGTTGTGCGTGTGATTCATCTTGTGTGGGCGCTAAACCCAAACGCAGCTCTAGTATCTGGAATAGCCTGTAAGATCCAGGGTCCTGTTCACTTTCAGCTAATAGAAACTATTTCAAACAGAGTGAAACAGGAAAGTACTTTATTAACTTGTACCGTAAGACTAAGAATTTAACCTTTTTAACCTTAACTAGTCACGTTGCCAAATGTGTTGTTACGTTGTGGCCCACTGAACATGACCCAGGTCTGAGGTGTAAGACTAGCCATGTATCCAGATAGTTCATGTTATTATACGGTGCTGCTAGCGTCACTGCAGTTTATTATGTTCAGGAGACGCGGCCCAGTCACTACATGGTGCTCTGTTACAGTATTCAGCAACACTACAGGAACACTATAGGAACATAACCCCTCCTCTCTGTGAAAGACCAACCCTGTTCTATTTCAGAACCTTTGACTAGAGGTCACAAACCTCATTCACCTCACACTGGAGACAAATCTCTGCACCCTAACGTGTGTGTGAGAGAGAGAGCTTGTCTAAAACTTGCTGATTTGTCTGTATATATCCATCAATGTCACCCTACAGTATGTCCACGTACTTTGTGCTGATATGGGCTCTTCTCTATACGTCTCTCTGTATGTACTCAGTGCCAGAGGGGGTTTTCTCTCTCACTCCCTGTCTCTCTCCTATTCATCCTTCCTCTGCTAGCTCAGCTGTGTCACTAGATAAATAAATATGTATCTTCTAGTAGGGCATATTTATACTCACACACACACCCTGACTAGTGGTATATGTGTTCTGCAGATGCTGAGGAAGCCTTGATCATAAAGGCAAAACTGATCCTAAATCAGCATTCTTATAAATACTGCCCCTGATCTTTGTATTGATACGATACTGATGTCTTGTGTTAGAATCTTCATTGTACGGACATATTGATATTATGGACATTGATTCATACTGATACAGATGTGAATACTTCTCCCAATACCTGAAACTGATGAACCCTGTTGGTCCTACATTTCCCAGGTATCCCCAAGCCACGTGTCACAGACAGACCCTCTGGATTGCCTGGGCCTACTGTGGTGACCTCTAACCCAAAGCCATCCGTCAACCAGGGGTTAGGTGCTGCTCGCCCTTCGGCTGCTGCCACCGCCGTGTCCAAACTGCCCGTGAAGAACCTACCCACAAGCCTTAGCTCCTCTTCTCTGGGCAGCGCCGCCAGCGAGAGTAACGGATCTTCAGCAGCCCCCAGCAAACGTGAGACTGACTGACTGTGTGTGTGTATGTGTGCATTGAGTTATTCTTCCTACATTGCGGCACCACAGAAGGTCTTCACACAACACACTCAGTGTGCAAGCAGTGGTTTTCATTGGTGTGGTCTTCCTGTTGCTGGTGATTCACATCCTCCTCTTGCCACTAGCACACACACACACACACACACACACACACACACACACACACGCTCTCGACAATTCCATGAGTCTCCCCTGCCATTTGACTCTGAAGAGAATGTCCATGTGAATCTGGCCCCTCATTGCATTGGCATTCCTGCTTTCTCTATCGAGGTCAGAGTTCACATCTGCCCAGGCTCTGTGTGTGTGTGATCAGAGAGGGGACAGGGTACTCTCCTGACCCACATATCCAGGGGGCTTTGTCTGGACGGCATCATAAACCTCTGGATTACATCTGGTCCTCCTCTCTATATCTACTGTAGCTGCTGGAGAGGTGGTGGTTGTGTGTTGAGGAAGATGGAGGTGTGAGTGGAGAAGGGTGAGGACTGACTCTTACTCACACACATTTATTTAACTCATTTCAGGGAGTAAATATTAGTTTCCAGAAAGTCTACATGCTTATTGTACAGACCTGCTGTAGTCTGCTGTCAGGACTGATTTAATGTCCCTAGAGGTGTTATTCAGCTCCCCCACAGTGTTGGCTTGCTACACTGAACCACTCAACACTGGATAATGTATAGTTGCCGTGTCTCAGTTTATCAGGAAATCTATATTGAAATGAACACACAACACGTTGAACGTGTAGAGTTTGAGAGTGAGGTTTCTATTACTATCTAATAGTTTCATGTGATACGTCTGAACAATACTATCAACAGCATCACATGACCTCCCTGTGTGACTTGGTCTAAATGGGGATAGGGGGTCAATGGTTGTCTTTGTTCACTACAGTACAGCCACCACTCTGTTGAAGAGAAAGAAGAGGGGGGTGGGGAGGAGGGGGAAGGGGGATGTTCAAGAGAGATGAAGACATGGATGAGACCTGCTGTAGGAATTCCTTTAGTGACAGAACAGTAGAGAAAAAAGAAACACCTTCCTTCCTTCTCGCTCTCCTCTCCATCGCTCTCTTCTCCATCGCTCTCATGCACTCTCTCACTCTTCTCACACTCGCTCTCTCTCCACACTTTAACACGCGCTCTCTCTCTCTCACTCTCACACTGCAATGACTCAGCGCCGAAGGTAGAAGACCTATGGCTACTGTTGGATGAGCAGGTTGTCATGGTGATCGGATGACGACCAAGATACAGTTGCTATGGCTTTGCGCCTCTGTTTACAGAGGAACTAATCACACACACACAGTGATCACACAAATCAATCTACCATTGCGCCTTAACTCCATCAACATACTGGTTTCCCGTTGCTCTGATTGTGCTGCAGACGGCTGCCCTAATGCAGATGATGTTGTTTATGCAGCGTTTTGAGACATTTGTAATCAGTAGTCTGATGATTGTAATCATCTAGATAATTAGGACCAGAGATTATTCCCCTTTTTGGTAGGGAATCGGCGTTATGTGCATTTAGCTTAATGAGGGGAATTATGCCATGTAAACAGCGTTTTTCTTTCTTACGTTTGGGCTGTGAGAGGTTCGCTATCTGCCCACACAGACGGGCTGTGAGAGGTTCGCTATCTGCCCACACAGACGGGCTGTGAGAGGTTCGCTATCTGCCCACACAGACGGGCTGTGAGAGGTTCGCTATCTGCCCACACAGACGTGCTGTGAGAGGTTTGCTATCTGCCCACACAGACGGGCTGTGAGAGGTTCGCTATCTGCCCACACAGACGGGCTGTGAGAGGTTCGCTATCTGCCCACACAGACGGGCTGTGAGAGGTTCGCTATCTGCCCACACAGACGGGCTGTGAGAGGTTCGCTATCTGCCCACACAGACGGGCTGTGAGAGGTTCGCTATCTGCCCACACAGACGGGCTGTGAGAGGTTCGCTATCTGCCCACACAGACGTATTCACAACGGAGACCATTTCAGTTATGATACAGTAGAACTATCATCTTTCAGTATTGACGTATGGAACGGCGTTTGGGTCTTTCCGTGTCTAAAAAGATACACGTCAAATAACACGATTCTATTATAGAATGTTGTGTGTGCTGGAGTTACACGTGCGAGCCAATCATCTTTCACTATTGAACAACTCAAACTAAACCCAATGTAGTTGAGTGAGGTTTGAATGAGTTTGTCTATTTCCAAGTGGTTAATAGACTATATTTGTATTAGTTAATTCTTAATTCTAGTATTAACTGTCATCATCCCTGTCTTTCTCTGTCCTAGTCCCAGCTCCAGTGGTGGGGGGCTGTAAGCCAGATGAGAGGCCCAGCCAGCCTACAGCTCCAGTGGTGGGGGGCTGTAAGCCAGATGAGAGGCCCAGCCAGCCTACAGCTCCAGTGGTGGGGGGCTGTAAGCCAGATGAGAGGCCCAGCCAGCCTACAGCTCCAGGGGGAACCCAGGGGTCGATTAAGGCCCCCACCACTACCAGGCCACTGGGGTTCCGAACCAGAGCCCCCTCACTACCAGGGAGAAGCACTGCAACAGGTGAACACACACACACACACACACACACACAATACTTTCACATATCCTTGCTGTATGCTTACTTTCACTCACTAACCTTTTGATTTTGAAGCCTCTCCCTTTAAGTGTGATGGTCTAAGCATAGTTAGCCTTTAAACAGACGTGTCTAAACATGCTCACCACCACTAGCCAGTTTCACTAATGAGTCAGTTTCCCTCTCTGTGATGTGTTTCTCTGATCAGGATCAGATGGACTAGTTTTATTTAACCCAGATGGTGATGTCTCCTCTGGTGCTTTTGATTTGCACACCACACCCTCTCCTTGACTTGAATATCTTTTAGCTAAAACATGGACATATTTGTGTTCAAATGGGTTGGTTTCTTCTGATTAGACCCAATGTGTTGTTCCAACAGAACCACATAGATTGGAATATTACCGAACCAGGATTGTATTACCAACCAACCTCCGTCCCAGTGTGTCTCAATGATTGATTACACAACGGGTGGGTCTAATCCTGAATGATGATTGGTTCATTTATACACTTTATCTCCACTATAATGTGTGTCAATGAATATAGCGCTCCCTTATATTGGTTAGATAGAATCTCTGTTTATTTCTGTGGCCTCTGGAAGTGCCCACAGGATATGAGTAATATTAGCTTGGGGTAGATGGAGTACAGTACATCTGCTGTAGCGACGTCATGTTGCCATGGCAGCAGTGACCACTGACAGTTAATGGATACAGTAGTCGGTATGTTAGTTGATTTTTTTCCCCCTGTGGATTTCTGCTTGGTTGAAGTGTAAACATATGAGGACCAATATTTTTTATTCCATTGTATCTAGGTCAGTCTGATTTTTCTCATTGGTTTCAAATGTCTTAATTCAACTATAACTTATGAGGACACACACTCTCTCTTTCTCTCACACACACACTGCAATGACTCACCGCCGAGGTAGAACACTCAATTCCCACAAATATCTATTCCTTGTGTCCCACTATATTGTAAAATACCAAACCATATAAAGGGGATACCTAGTCAGTTGTACAACTGAATGCCTTCAACTGAAATGTGTCTTCAGCGTTTAACCCAACCCCTCTGAATCAGAGAGGTGCGGGGGACTGCCATAATTGACATCCACATCTTCGGCCCCCGGGAACAGCGGGTTAACTGCCTTGCTCAGGGGCAGAACGACAGATTTTTACCTTGTCAGCTCGGGGATTCAATCCAGCAACCTTTCGGTTACTGGCCCAACGGTCTAACCACTAGGCTACCTGCATATCAACAGACTAGCTGATTTGTGATTATCTAACTATATCTTATTTCTAAAATTTCTAAACTGTTTTAACATAATCGTTTTCCAACCCTGTGGCTCAAATGACCCATCATCCTCCGATTCCCATTGAGTAGGGCCCAGTTATCGATCTGGATATTCTCAATCGGATAGGATTGAATGCATAGAAATAGAATTAATAGAACGGGAGTCCTCATACTACTACAGGGCTTGTACCCTGTAGTAGTAGGTGGACACAGGGGCTTGTACCCTGTAGTAGTAGGTGGACACAGGGGCTTGTACCCTGTAGTAGTAGGTGGACACAGGGGCTTGTACCCTGTAGTAGTAGGTGGACACAGGGGCTTGTACCCTGTAGTAGTAGGTGGACACAGGGGCTTGTACCCTGTAGTAGTAGGTGGACACAGGGGCTAAATCTCTGCGCTCTCCTTTAAGACCCAAGCTCCACTACTACACAGATACTACTTCATAAAACCACACGAGCCCTATAACCTGGTAGTCTCTGCTACAAGGCTGCAGTTAGGTTTAGTCTCTCTGTTGACATGGTGTTTCACTATTTCTCTACCATAGGGCTGAAGACTCCAGCGGTGACCAGCCAGGTAGCAGGCAAGCAGGCCCAGAACCCCCTTCAGAGGGCCGGCTCGGCCAGATTCAACCGCCCCGCAGCTGCTGCCACAGGTAAGAGTTCTGTTTGAACGTTTTGGTGTTGGGTTTGGGTTTTGTGCCTGGGTTCAGTCTGCTTGTGTTTAGTGTTTTTCTATGCAACGGTTAGGGTTGCTTAGAAGGCACTAGAACCAAGGATCTTGAAGTATATTTAAACAATAAGGCCCGAGGGGGTGTTGTATATGGCCAATATACCACGGTAGGGTGCCTGGACATCGCCCTTAGCCATGGTATGTTGGCCATATATCACAAACCCCTGATGTGCCTTATTGCTGTTTATAAACTGGTTACCAACGTAATTAGAACAGTAAAAAAAACTGTTTTATCATATCCGTTGTATACGGTCTTATATACAACGGCTGTCAGCCAATCAGCATTCAGGGCTCGAACCACCCAGTTTATAATTTATTATAGTGTCTCTGAAAAAGAGACTTGAGGGCAATATGATTCTCACCCATACAGGTGTCATGGTTATTGTTGAATTGTGAGCAAACCTCCACAAACCAGTTATACTTTAGCACCCACACCACAGGAGAGTGTAGGCCCCCAGTTACCATGGTAGCGCTCCAGCGTCATCACACACTGGATTTGTGTAAAACTAGACTTGGAACATTCCCGGCCTCAACCGTTTAGGGTTTTCAGCCATGCATTTTCCTTAAATGTCAGAAGGATCCATGACAGCTTATTTAGAAAAATGTTTGTGTCCGAATGGCCTCAATATACAGTATGAAAGTGATGAGTCATTTTCCAGGAAGTAGCCTTGAAGTTTTTTTACTTTCGTTTTTGAAGTTTTGTAAACTTTTAAAATGGTCTTCAGTGCAAAAACTTTATTACAGGCATCTGGCAGAAGTAAATTCATCCACAAACACAGCTTTAATTGTATATACAGTACCGGTCAAAAGTTTGGACACACCTACTCATTCAAGGGTTTTTCTTTATTTGTACTATTTTATACATTGTAGAATAAAAATGAAGACATCAAAACGACGAAATTACACATGGAATCATGTAGTAACCAACATTTTTTTAAACAAATGTATTTTAGATTCTTCAAAGTAGCCTCACTATGCCTTGATGACAGCTTTGCACACTCTTGGCATTCTGTCAACCAGCTTCACCTGGAATGCTTTTGCAATAGTTTTGAAGGAGTTGCCACATGTTGAGCACTTGTTGGCTGCTTTTCCTTCACTCTGTGGTCTAACTCGTCCCTAACCATCTCAATTAGTTTGAGGTTGGATGATTATGGAGGCCAGCTCATCTGATGCAGCACTCCATCACTCTCCTTCTTGGTCAAATAGCCCTTACACAGCCTGGAGGTGTGTTGGGTCAATGTCCTGTTGAAAAACCAATGATAGTCCCACTAAGCGCAAACCAGATGGGATGGCGTATCGCTGCAGAATGCTGTAGTAGCCACGCTGGTTGTGTGCCTTGAATTCTAAATAAATCACAGACAGTGTCACCAGCAAAGCACCATCACACCTCCTCCTTCATGCTTCATGGTGGGAACCACACATGCAGAGATCATCCGTTCACCTACTCTGCATCTCAGAAAGACATGGCAGTTGGAACCAAAAATCTCCCATTTGGACTCATCAGACCAAAGGACAGATTTCTTCCAGTCTAATGTCCATTGCTCATGTTTCTCGGTCCAAGCAAGTCTCTTATTATTGGTGTCCTTTAGTAGTGGTTTCTTTCTGGCAATTTGATCATGAAGGCCTGACTCACACAGTCTCCTCTGAACAGTTGATGTTGAGATGTCTGTTACTTGAACTCTGTGAAGCATTTATTTGGGCTGCAATTTCAGAGGCTGGTAACTGTAATAAACGTATCCTCTGCAGCACAGGTACCTCTGGGTCTTCCTTTCCTGTGGCGGTCCTCATGAGAGGCAGTTTCATCATAGCGCTTGATGGTTTTTGCGACTGTACTTGAAGAAAATGTCAAAGTTCTTGACATTTTCCGCATTGACTGACCTTCATGTCTTAAAGTAATGATGGACTGTCGTTTCCCTTTGCTTATCTGAGCTGTTCTTCCCATAATACGGACTTGGTCTTTTACCAAACAGGGCTGTCTTCTGTATACCACCCCTACCTTGTCACTACACAACTGATTGGCTCAAACGCATTAAGAAGGAAAGAAATTCTACAAATGAACTTTTAACAAGGTACACCTGTTAATTGAAACGCATTCCAGGTGACTACCTCATGAAGCTGGTTGAGAGAATGCCAAGCGTGTGCAAAGCTGTCAACAAGGCAAAGGGTGGAAAAGTATAGAATATGTATATATTTTTGTTTAAACTCTACAGGACCGGTGTGTCCCTCACGGGATGGTTAAGCTAATGTGATTAGCATGAGGTTATACGTTACATGAACATTTCCCAGGACAGACCTATCTGATATGGGCAGAAAGCTTTAAATTCTTGTTCATCTAACTGCACTGTCCAATTTACAGTAGCTATTACAGTGAAAGAATACCATGCTATTGTTTGAGGAGAGTTCACAATTATGAACTTGAAAATGTATTAATGAACCATTTGGGCAGTCTTGAACAGATATGCAATTGTTCATTGGATCAGTCTAAAACTGTGCACATACACTGCTGTCATCTAGTGGCCAAAGTATAAATTAAACCTGGGCTGGAATAATACATTATGGCCTTTTTCTTGCATTTCAAATATGATGGTTAAAAAAAATTAAACACGTGTTTTTTTTCTTTGTATTATCTTTTACCAGATCTAGTGCGTTGTTCTTCTACATTCATTTCACATTTCCACAAACTTCAAAGTGTTTCCTTTCAAATGGTATCAAGAAAATGCTTGCTTCAGGTCCTGAGCTACAAGCTGTTAGATTTGGGTATGTCATTTTAGGGGCAAATTGGGGAAAAAAAGGGATGGATCCTTAAGAGGTTTTTTAACACTTGTTTGGTAACTACATGATTCCATATGTGTTATTTCATAGTGTTGATGTCTTCACTATTATTCTATATTGTATAAAATAGTCCAAAGAAAGAAAAACCCTGGAATGAGTAGGTGTTTCCAAACTTTTGACTGGTACTGTATATATCTTAAATGACCTAGTTTTCATGAATTTGATGATATAATCAAGCAAGCACATTCAAAAGATTAGGGGACAGGAACAGGAAGTATGACGTAGGACGATATTACTTGCACGTTGTATCAGTGCACTTCCCTTGACCAGTGTTGTCAAAAGTGTTGCAATGTTGTTATATCACAGATGGCTGACTGAATAATTCTAGCTCAATATACAGTATAATCCCAAAGTGTTTTTATAACTATGAACTAACTTTTCACCTCATTTCATTTCACTGAAGCAGTGGTGTGAAGTACTTTTAAGTAAAAAAAACTTTAAAGTATTACATAAGAATTATTTTGGTACCGGTACTTTATGGTTAACATATTTGAAAACTATTACTTTTACTTCACTACAGTTCTAAAGAAAATAATGTACTTTGTACTCCATGCATTTTCCCTGACACCCAGAAGTACTTGTTACATTTTGAATGCTTAGCAGGACAGGAAAATAGTCCAATTCTCACACTTATTAAGAGAACATCCCTGGTCATCCCTAAAACCTGATCTGGCAGATTCACTAAACACAAATGCTTTGTTTGTAAATTGTGTCGGAGTGTTGGTGTGCCCCTGGCTATCCTTAAAAAGAAAAATAGAAAACTTTTACTTTTGGTACTTAAGTACATTTCAGCAATTACATTTACATTTGATTCTTAAGTATATTTAAAACCAAATACATTTAGACTTTTACTCAAGTAGTATTTTACTGGGTGACTTTCACTTTTACTTGAGGCATTTTCTATTAAGGTATATTTACTTTTACTCAAGAATTGGATACTTTTTCCACCACTGGTTTTAAGTCACTGTGTTTAGTTCAAAGGTTTTCTATTTAAAACACATTTATGGACTTCTGTAGCCTAATTGGGGAGACAAGAGGGAGAAGAATGTAAAAACGTGTTAGCGATTTGGAAAGCATTCCCATGTGTGTGTGGGTCATTAGGAGCGTTTGGGTTGTGCGTTCTGGCTGACTAGCTCGGAGCTCACAAGCTCGTGACAAGGGTAAACAAACACACAAAGAATGGTGTCCCGAACACTTCCTGTCATTAAAGGGATACAGGGGACTGATGGAAATCACTTGGAGTGAAACTAGGCTAAACTGTTGCCTCTGTCACACACACACCCTGTGTGCGCGCATGGTTAAACAGCCCTGTTGTATCCAGGCTTGTCACAGATGACCGCCGGCCACGTCAACAGTGCCCTGGCGTCGCTACAAATACTTCTTACCTTTGACTGCATTGTTGTGGACATGTGCTCTAATGTGGCGATTCCCATCTGTTTTAACTGGCAGGTTGGCACCGTGTGGTGAGTCAGGAGGAGAATAGGGCAGTCGTTTGAGTCCAATGTAATGTGTTGACACGAGGGCCATTCGTCCTGCGATCTCTACTGTTGGCTGTTGGCAATAATGCCACTACTAAGGACATGTGGTCCGAACGTGCTCCTATCAACAGGTCTCAGATTCGTTTTTGTTGCTCAGCTCATAAGAGTTGAGGTTAGATTTGGGTTTGCGATTGCGATTCCTGATCCCAAATCAGTCTTTTAAAAAGCAGAAAGTACAGTGTTTTTAGTTAACATATTTAGGCCATCTCACAGAGGCTTTGAATTATGGATGTGTTCCTGGAGGCCTGGTCAAGCATGGGTCTGTGGTTAGTCCCCTCCCCCAGCCTGGGCTGGTCTTGATTGGGCTAGGCCTCGGCGCCTGGCTGCCTCTCTGCTGCGGTTGCGTCAGGAACTCCCATTGGGGGTTTGTGGGGAGCCACCAGTTGCAGACATGCTGTCACCCCCGTCGGCATACCACACACACACACACAGTATTGCGCACACACACACAGTATTGCGCACACACACACACAGTATTGCGCACACACACACACACAGTATTGCACACAAACAGTACACACACACACAGTATTGCACACAAACAGTACACACACACACACAGTATTGCACACAAACAGTACACACACACACACACAAAAACAATGGCTTTACAGGACAGCGGTTACAATGGCTGTTGAAGCTGTCTGGCAAGATGCCTGTTTACAGTTTTCTTTTACAAGACAGACTTTATTCATTTTGTTGCCCCCTGCCTAAGTTTAGATATTGGATCAGTGCAGCGCTGCTATGGGACTATTTATACTTCAGGCCTCAGTTGTACTTGAGTTGTCTTGCCTTGTAGCTCAGGACATATTTCCCAAGTGGGACTCTTACATGAAGTGACCACTTGGAGATTCTTCGAGTCTCATTTGTCAAACTAAAATATTGTTTTTGTTAGTTCTGTCACATTGTTGGATACAGGACCATGCATTTCAGGGGTGTCATTTTAGTGAAACTTAGTGACAAGGAGCTTATTTTACTGCCTTCCCTTCCGCTCTGAGGCGTCTGCATGGTCCTAAAGTCAGACTGCTCAGAGGTGGCACCACAGGTCCCAGAGTGGTGTGGTACGTAGTTTTTCCTGATCTGGTAGCCTAACCAGGTGAAACTCTGGACCTTTTACAGTATGACGTGATTAATATGTTGTAAAAAGGATTCATATGGAACCAGAGTATTTCTAATCAGGTCACAGGGTTTTAAAACCTACCTGGAAAACTCCTGGCCTCGAGGAGGAGGATAAACCCTGTCAAACTTCAGCAACTTTGTACTTATGAATTATATGTAAAAGCAGAACTATTGGTTTCCTATACACCGACACAGAGAAGCAACATGATTGGACAATAAAACTCACAGGGCTGAGCTTGCTTTATGCAGGTTGCATATAGTCTGCGCTATGCAACTGTAGGTCTAATTTACAAACCAGTCTGAGTGTCAACTACTGTGTTTATTGATTCATTCCACTTAATCATTTTGGATTGGAAAAGGTCTACATAGCCTAGTCAGACCAAATTTGAATATAAACCAAATTTGATCCCATTCACATTTCCTCACAAACAAATGGGCTATAAATACACAATGTTACCGCTTCGTCTACCCTGGCCAGAGGAACCGGGTGCATAGTAGGCTACACGACGCAGCTGTTATTGTTAGTAGCCTAGTCTACAGTTGATCAGACTGAAAAAGAGTCTGATTTCCATGCAATACAGCATGTCAGATGGCTGGTGTTTAGGCTGCTACATTGATGTAAGAGTTTTTGCTTGTGTGGGAAGTGATGGGTTATCACGCTTGCTAAATACCAGAGGAGAGTAGAGAGAGCCCCTTGAGCTTTGTGCGCTGTGCTCGACCCGTGCGACCTGCGATTTCTGTGAATCTGATTGGTTGAGACACGCAAAGCGCTGTAGCGCAACTCCGATATGAAGGACGAAGACATTATGTGTGTTGAGTTCGACAAATCACGAGGCAAATGGGTCTAAAAACAGCACTTTTCTATTAAACTCTACCGAACAAACATATGAATGCAACATGTTGTTTTGGTCCCATGGAAGGATTTTAGTACCCATTTTAAATTGTTGGTGTTGAGCTCGGGTATGGCCATACCCAACTGCCGTCTATCTCGCACCTCTCTCTCTCTCTTTCCATCTCTCCCTCACTCACTCACACAGATTTCTCTCTGGAGTGACCTTGTCCCTGTAAACCACGGCTGCCTCGGAGGAGAGGAGAGGGGGGTGTGGAGGGGAGAGGGGTGTTACAAACCCATTAACTAGCCTACTAATATTGTTGCATTGGTTAAGTCTAGGGGTCTTTGGCCTCGTTACATGGTCTGTAACCTGACTCATTATGTCTAGGGGTCTTAGTTACATGGTCTGTAACCTGACTCATTATGTCTAGGGGTCTTAGTTATAGTTACATGGTCTGTAACCTGACTCATTATGTCTAGGGGTCTTAGTTATAGTTACATGGTCTGTAACCTGACTCATTATGTCTAGGGGTCTTAGTTATAGTTACATGGTCTGTAACCTGACTCATTATGTCTAGGGGTCTTAGTTATAGTTACATGGTCTGTAACCTGACTCATTATGTCTAGGGGTCCTAGGTCTAGTTACATGGTCTGTAACCTGACTCATTATGTCTAGGGGTCTTAGTTATAGTTACATGGTCTGTAACCTGACTCATTATGTCTAGGGGTCTTAGTTATAGTTACATGGTCTGTAACCTGACTCATTATGTCTAGGGGTCTTAGTTATAGTTACATGGTCTGTAACCTGACTCATTATGTCTAGGGTCTTAGTTATAGTTACATGGTCTGTAACCTGACTCATTATGTCTAGGGGTCTTAGTTATAGTTACATGGTCTGTAACCTGACTCATTATGTCTAGGGGTCTTAGTTATAGTTACATGGTCTGTAACCTGACTCATTATGTCTAGGGGTCTTAGTTACATGGTCTGTAACCTGACTCATTATGTCTAGGGGTCTTAGTTATGTCTAGGGGTCTTAGTTACATGGTCTGTAACCTGACTCATTATGTCTAGGGGTCTTAGTTATAGTTACATGGTCTGTAACCTGACTCATTATGTCTAGGGGTCTTAGTTATAGTTACATGGTCTGTAACCTGACTCATTATGTCTAGGGGTCATGGTCTGTAACCTGACTCATTATGTCTAGGGGTCTTAGTTACATGGTCTGTAACCTGACTCATTATGTCTAGGGGTCTTAGTTATAGTTACATGGTCTGTAACCTGACTCATTATGTCTAGGGGTCTTAGTTATAGTTACATGGTCTGTAACCTGACTCATTATGTCTAGGGGTCTTAGTTATAGTTACATGGTCTGTAACCTGACTCATTATGTCTAGGGGTCTTAGTTATAGTTACATGGTCTGTAACCTGACTCATTATGTCTAGGGGTCTTAGTTATAGTTACATGGTCTGTAACCTGACTCATTATGTCTAGGGGTCTTAGTTATAGTTACATGGTCTGTAACCTGACTCATTATGTCTAGGGGTCTTAGTTATGGTCTGTAACCTGTTACATGGTCTGTAACCTGACTCATTATGTCTAGGGGTCTTAGTTATAGTTACATGGTCTGTAACCTGACTCATTATGTCTAGGGGTCTTAGTTATAGTTACATGGTCTGTAACCTGACTCATTATGTCTAGGGGTCTTAGTTACATGGTCTGTAACCTGTCTATCTTAGGGTAACCTGACTCATTATGTCTAGGGGTCTTAGTTATGGTCTGTAACCTGACTCATTATGTCATGGTCTGTAACCTGACTCATTATGTCTAGGGGTCTTAGTTATAGTTACATGGTCTGTAACCTGACTCATTATGTCTAGGGGTCTTAGTTATAGTTACATGGTCTGTAACCTGACTCATTATGTCTAGGGGTCTTAGTTATAGTTACATGGTCTGTAACCTGACTCATTATGTCTAGGGGTCTTAGTTATAGTTACATGGTCTGTAACCTGACTCATTATGTCTAGGGGTCTTAGTTATAGTTACATGGTCTGTAACCTGACTCATTATGTCTAGGGGTCTTAGTTATAGTTACATGGTCTGTAACCTGACTCATTATGTCTAGGGGTTACATGGTCTGTAACCTGACTCATTATGTCTAGGGGTCTTAGTTATAGTTACATGGTCTGTAACCTGACTCATTATGTCTAGGGGTCTTAGTTATAGTTACATGGTCTGTAACCTGACTCATTATGTCTAGGGGTCTTAGTTATAGTTACATGGTCTGTAACCTGACTCATTATGTCTAGGGGTCTTAGTTATAGTTACATGGTCTGTAACCTGACTCATTATGTCTAGGGGTCTTAGTTATGTCTAGTTACATGGTCTGTAACCTGACTCATTATGTCTCAACCTTATTATGTCTAGGGGTCTTAGTTATAGTTACATGGTCTGTAACCTGACTCATTATGTCTAGGGGTCTTAGTTATAGTTACATGGTCTGTAACCTGACTCATTATGTCTAGGGGTCTTAGTTATAGTTACATGGTCTGTAACCTGACTCATTATGTCTAGGGGTCTTAGTTATAGTTACATGGTCTGTAACCTGACTCATTATGTCTAGGGGTCTTAGTTACATAGTTACATGGTCTGTAACCTGACTCATTATGTCTAGGGGTCATAGTTACATGGTCTGTAACCTGACTCATTATGTCTAGGGGTCTTAGTTAGTTACATGGTCTGTAACCTGACTCATTATGTCTGGGGTCTTAGTTATAGTTACATGGTCTGTAACCTGACTCATTATGTCTAGGGGTCTTAGTTATAGTTACATGGTCTGTAACCTGACTCATTATGTCTAGGGGTCTTAGTTATAGTTACATGGTCTGTAACCTGACTCATTATGTCTAGGGGTCTTAGTTACATGGTCTGTAACCTGGGGGTCTTAGTTATAGTTACATGGTCTGTAACCTGACTCATTATGTCTAGGGGTCTTAGTTATAGTTACATGGTCTGTAACCTGACTCATTATGTCTAGGGGGTCTTAGTTCATTATGTCTAGGGGTCTTAGTTACATGGTCTGTAACCTGACTCATTATGTCTAGGGGTCTTAGTTATAGTTACATGGTCTGTAACCTGACTCATTATGTCTAGGGGTCTTAGTTATCTTAGTTACATGGTCTGTAACCTGACTCATTATGTCTAGGGGTCTTAGTTATAGTTACATGGTCTGTAACCTGACTCATTATGTCTAGGGGTCTTAGTTATAGTTACATGGTCTGTAACCTGACTCATTATGTCTAGGGGTCTTAGTTATAGTTACATGGTCTGTAACCTGACTCATTATGTCTAGGGGTCTTAGTTATGGTCTGTAGTTACATGGTCTGTAACCTGACTCATTATGTCTAGGGGTCTTAGTTATAGTTACATGGTCTGTAACCTGACTCATTATGTCTAGGGGTCTTATGTTAGTTACATGGTCTGTAACCTGACTCATTATGTCTAGGGGTCTTAGTTATAGTTACATGGTCTGTAACCTGACTCATTATGTCTAGGGGTCTTAGTTATAGTTACATGGTCTGTAACCTGACTCATTATGTCTAGGGGTCTTAGTTATAGTTACATGGTCTGTAACCTGACTCATTATGTCTAGGGGTCTTAGTTATAGTTACATGGTCTGTAACCTGACTCATTATGTCTAGGGGTCTTAGTTATAGTTACATGGTCTGTAACCTGACTCATTATGTCTAGGGGTCTTAGTTATAGTTACATGGTCTGTAACCTGACTCATTATGTCTTAGGGTCTGTAACCTGACTCATTATGTCTAGGGGTCTTAGTTACATGGTCTGTAACCTGACTCATTATGTCTAGGGGTCTTAGTTATAGTTACATGGTCTGTAACCTGACTCATTATGTCTAGGGGTCTTAGTTATAGTTACATCTGTAACCTGACTCATTATGTCTAGGGGTCTTAGTTATATGGTCTGTAACCTGACTCATTATGTCTAGGGGTCTTAGTTATAGTTACATGGTCTGTAACCTGACTCATTATGTCTAGGGGTCTTAGTTATAGTTACATACTCATTATGTCTAGGGGTCTTAGTTATAGTTACATGGTCTGTAACCTGACTCATTATGTCTAGGGGTCTTAGTTATAGTTACATGGTCTGTAACCTGACTCATTATGTCTAGGGGTCTTAGTTATAGTTACATGGTCTGTAACCTGACTCATTATGTCTAGGGGTCTTAGTTATAATTACATGGTCTGTAACCTGACTCATTATGTCTAGGGGTCTTAGTTACATGGTCTGTAACCTGACTCATTATGTCTAGGGGTCTTAGTTACATGGTCTGTAACCTGACTCATTATGTCTAGGGGTCTTAGTTACATGGTCTGTAACCTGACTCATTATGTCTAGGGGTCTTAGTTATAGTTACATGGTCTGTAACCTGACTCATTATGTCTAGGGGTCTTAGTTACATGGTCTGTAACCTGACTCATTATGTCTAGGGGTCTTAGTTATAGTTACATGGTCTGTAACCTGACTCATTATGTCTAGGGGTCTTAGTTACATGGTCTGTAACCTGACTCATTATGTCTAGGGGTCTTAGTTATAGTTACATGGTCTGTAACCTGACTCATTATGTCTAGGGGTCTTAGTTATAGTTACATGGTCTGTAACCTGACTCATTATGTCTAGGGGTCTTAGTTATAGTTACATGGTCTGTAACCTGACTCATTATGTCTAGGGGTCTTAGTTATAGTTACATGGTCTGTAACCTGACTCATTATGTCTAGGGGTCTTAGTTATAGTTACATGGTCTGTAACCTGACTCATTATGTCTAGGATGTCTTAGTTATAGTTACATGGTCTGTAACCTGACTCATTATGTCTAGGGGTCTTAGTTATAGTTACATGGTCTGTAACCTGACTCATTATGTCTAGGGGTCTTAGTTATAGTTACATGGTCTGTAACCTGACTCATTATGTCTAGGGGTCTTAGTTATAGTTACATGGTCTGTAACCTGACTCATTATGTCTAGGGGTCTGTAGTTGACTCATTATGTCTAGGGGTCTTAGTATAGTTACATGGTCTGTAACCTGACTCATTATGTCTAGGGGTCTTAGTTATAGTTACATGGTCTGTAACCTGACTGACTCATTATGTCTGTAACCTGGGTCTTAGTTATCTTAGTTACATGGTCTGTAACCTGACTCATTATGTCTAGGGGTCTTAGTTATAACCTGACTTATGTCATGGGTCTGTAACCTGACTCATTATGTCTAGGGGTCTTAGTTATAGTTACATGGTCTGTAACCTGACTCATTATGTCTAGGGGTCTTAGTTATAGTTACATGGTCTGTAACCTGACTCATTATGTCTATGTCTAGGTCTGTAACCTGACTCTTATGTCTAGGGGTCTTAGTTATAGTTACATGGTCTGTAACCTGACTCATTATGTCTAGGGGTCTTAGTTATAGTTACATGGTCTGTAACCTGACTCATTATGTCTAGGGGTCTTAGTTATAGTTACATGGTCTGTAACCTGACTCATTATGTCTAGGGGTCTTAGTTATAGTTACATGGTCTGTAACCTGACTCATTATGTCTAGGGGTCTTAGTTACATGGTCTGTAACCTGGTCTAGGGTCTTAGTTATAGTTACATGGTCTGTAACCTGACTCATTATGTCTAGGGGTCTTAGTTATAGTTACATGGTCTGTAACCTGACTCATTATGTCTAGGGGTCTTAGTTACATGGTCTGTAACCTGACTCATTATGTCTAGGGGTCTTAGTTACATGGTCTGTAACCTGACTCATTATGTCTAGGGGTTATAGTTACATGGTCTGTAACCTGACTCATTATGTCTAGGGGTCTTAGTTATAGTTACATGGTCTGTAACCTGACTCATTATGTCTAGGGGTCTTAGTTATAGTTACATGGTCTGTAACCTGACTCATTATGTCTAGGGGTCTTAGTTACATGGTCTGTAACCTGACTCATTATGTCTAGGGGTCTTAGTTATAGTTACATGGTCTGTAACCTGACTCATTATGTCTAGGGGTCTTACTCATTATGTCTAGGGGTCTTAGTTATAGTTACATGTTATAGTTACATGGTCTGTAACCTGACTCATTATGTCTAGGGGTCTTAGTTATAGTTACATGGTCTGTAACCTGACATGGTCTGTAACCTGACTCATTATGTCTAGGGGTCTTAGTTATAGTTACATGGTCTGTAACCTGACTCATTATGTCTAGGGGTCTTAGTTACATGGTCTGTAACCTGACTCATTATGTCTAGGGGTCTTAGTTACATGGTCTGTAACCTGACTCATTATGTCTAGGGGTCTTAGTTACATGGTCTGTAACCTGACTCATTATGTCTAGGGGTCTTAGTTATAGTTACATGGTCTGTAACCTGACTCATTATGTCTAGGGGTCTTAGTTATAGTTACATGGTCTGTAGTTACATGGTCTGTAACCTGACTCATTATGTCTAGGGGTCTTAGTTATAGTTACATGGTCTGTAACCTGACTCATTATGTCTAGGGGTCTTAGTTATAGTTACATGGTCTGTAACCTGACTCATTATGTCTAGGGGTCTTAGTTACATGGTCTGTAACCTGACTCATTATGTCTAGGGGTCTTAGTTATAGTTACATGGTCTGTAACCTGACTCATTATGTCTAGGGGTCTTAGTTAGGGGTCTTAGTTACATAGTTACATGGTCTGTAACCTGACTCATTATGTCTAGGGGTCATAGTTACATGGTCTGTAACCTGACTCATTATGTCTAGGGGTCTTAGTTACATGGTCTGTAACCTGACTCATTATGTCTAGGGGTCTTAGTTATAGTTACATGGTCTGTAACCTGACTCATTATGTCTAGGGGTCTTAGTTACATAGTTACATGGTCTGTAACCTGACTCATTATGTCTAGGGGTCTTAGTTACATGGTCTGTAACCTGAATGAATGTGTGCATTTGTGAGAAATCAGCATATGCACCTCAATGTTGAATGTACTGTGCCCAGGGAGAGAGCAACCTTACCTTGGTCCAGGGCCAGCTCTGTCTCTCTTGACCTCTGGGTCGGCCAGTCCAAGCAAATTATTATTTCTTCAGATGGTGCTGAAACTTAAATATGTACAAAAAAGAAAAGGCCTTCCCAAACTAAAGACTCAAAAAACTAACGAAAGCCCTCAAACAAAACGAGTTGGTTCCCCAAGCTGCCACTGTGACATCACCTTAATTGTCAGTACCTGATGTGCTTATCAAGCCTTGGCTCAGCACCTAGACCTGGTTGCTGCCCTCTGGTGGTGGAGTGTGGAAGTGTATCCTGGAGAGTGTGTTTGTCTATGTCCTAACACTAACCTTCCCCTCCACATCATAACAGGGGGAAGAGTAGGAAGTGCCATCACGTGACAGACACCCCCTGACTCACATTTGATCATATGCCCCATTCACTACCACACCCTCCCATGTGCTCCAATGCGTATCTTGTCATTATTGAT
Organism: Oncorhynchus nerka; assembly: GCF_034236695.1. Classification (NCBI taxonomy): domain Eukaryota; kingdom Metazoa; phylum Chordata; class Actinopteri; order Salmoniformes; family Salmonidae; genus Oncorhynchus; species Oncorhynchus nerka. The sequence continues at coordinate 21,229,068 of NC_088413.1, read as the reverse complement.
TAGGTGTTGTTGGGACATCAATATCTATTAGCATGAATTAAATTCATAAACCCCCAACAGAATGTCAGTGGCATTGAATCCCAGCCATCTCTATGGTCCAGTGTTTATCTGTGCCTCATCATCCATATACCCCCTGTGGTGTGTATTCCACGCTGATTCTCCAGACGGTGAAAAGAGCAGCTGAAGGATGGAAATGGACAGCCATTCACAGGCTGCCTGTACAGCCACCCTGTAGAACAGTGTCACTCATCAGTATTCTGAGGCGTGTGTGTTTGTTTAATGTGTGACAAATGCATCCCTTTCACAGACGCCACCCTCCCAGTGAATAGGCTTAACACAGCACCTGCCACAGAGGGAGAGATGGAGATAGAAGGAATAGAAAGAGAGAGAGGAGTGATGGGAGAGGGGTGGAGAGAGGGGAGTGATGGGAGAATGGGAGTGGAGAGAGGGGAGTGATGGGAGAGGGGTGGAGAGAGGAGGGGAGGAGGGGTGGAGAGGGGAGTGATGGCAGAGGGGTGGAGAGGGGAGTGATGGGAGAGGGGTGGAGTGATGGGAGAGGGGTGGAGAGAGGGGGTGGAGAGGGGAGTGATGGGAGAGGGGTGGAGAGGGGAGTGATGGGAGAGGGGTGGAGAGGGGAGTGATGGGAGAGGGGTGGGGCCTCCTGCTTTCAAGGATCCACATTTTTCTTCTCTCCTTTATCTCTGCTCTCCCATCAGTTAGAACCTCAGTATGAACCATCTGCATCCTCCCACCTTCTCTTCTCCTTTTCTTCTCTCCTTTATCTCTGCTCTCCCATCAGTTGGAACCTCTGTATGAACCATCTGCATCCTCCCACCTTCTCTTCTCCTTTTCTTCTCTCCTTTATCTCTGCTCTCCCATCAGTTGGAACCTCGGTATGAACCATCTGCATCCTCCCACCTTCTCTTCTCCTTTTCTTCTCTCCTTTATCTCTGCTCTCCCATCAGTTGGAACCTCTGTATGAACCATCTGCATCCTCCCACCTTCTCTTCTCCTTTTCTTCCCTCCATCCATCCGTCCATCCTCCCCCTCACATGTTCACCCTGGGCGTGAAGGAGAGCGAGATGTTATTCTCATGTCCCTCCCACTTGCCGCTCTGCGCACACTCCTCCCTCCTCTCCTCCCCTCCTCCCTCCTCCCTCCATCCCTAGCAGCATCTCTCTGTGTGTTTTCTTCACAGTACTATCGAAAGAACCAATGTGAGATACACAGAGATGCCGAGGCTGAGCTTTGTCTAACCGTGTGTTTGTGTGAAAGAGAACCTCTAACGCCTATTGGTCCCAAATGCTGCAGTGTGTGTTTGTTGCAGTGTGTGTGTCTGTGTCCGCGGCTGTGTGTGTGTGAGGCATCACTAGGGGACATTGCATACTACCGCTGATCCTCTGAAGAAGAGATTATCTTCATCATCATCGTCAGTGTTTCTGCCTACATTTGTTCCTTTCTCTCTGAGGATTCTACTACAGACTAGACCTGGACTATCTCTCCATACTGTTACTGCCTCTACTGCAGGTGGCAGAAAAACAATGCTATTTTTGGCGCCATTTTCTCTTGTTTTCCATTGGCTGGGGGTACAGCTCGAGTGTAATTTTTTTCCCCTACGCTCCTGCACTCATTCACAGCTCCTGTAGCTCTCTCTCGCTATCTGGGAGTGGTGTAGCTCTCTCTCTCCCTCCATCTGGGAGTGGTGTAGCTCTCTCTCTCCCTCCATCTGGGAGTGGTGTAGCTCTCTCCCTCTATCTGGGAGTGGTGTAGCTCTCTCCCTCTATCTGGGAGTGGTGTAGCTCTCTCCCTCTATCTGGGAGTGGTGTAGCTCTCTCTCTCTCTGCTATCTGGGAGTGGTGTAGCTCTCTCTCTCTCGCTATCTGGGAGTGGTGTAGCTCTCTCTCTCTCGCTATCTGGGAGTGGTGTAGCTCTCTCTCTCTCGCTATCTGGGAGTGGTGTAGCTCTCTCTCTCTCGCTATCTGGGAGTGGTGTAGCTCTCTCTCTCTCGCTATCTGGGAGTGGTGTAGCTCTCTCTCTCTCTCGCTATCTGGGAGTGGTGTAGCTCTCTCTCTCCCTCTATCTGGGAGTGGTGTAGCTCTCTCTCTCCCTCTATCTGGGAGTGGTGTAGCTCTCTCTCTCCCTCTATCTGGGAGTGGTGTAGCTCTCTCTCTCCCTCTATCTGGGAGTGGTGTAGCTCTCTCTATCTGGGAGTGGTGTATCTGGGAGTGGTGTAGCTCTCTCTATCTGGGAGTGGTGTAGCTCTCTCTCTCTCTCGCTATCTGGGAGTGGTCTAGCTCTCTCTCTCTCTCTCGCTATCTGGGAGTGGTCTAGCTCTCTCTCTCTCTCTCGCTATCTGGGAGTGGTCTAGCTCTCTCTCTCTCTCTCGCTATCTGGGAGTGGTCTAGCTCTCTCTCTCTCTCGCTATCTGGGAGTGGTCTAGCTCTCTCTCGCTATCTGGGAGTGGTCTCTCTCTCTCTCGCTATCTGGGAGTGGTCTAGCTCTCTCTCGCTATCTGGGAGTGGTCTAGCTCTCTCTCGCTATCTGGGAGTGGTCTAGCTCTCTCTCTCTCGCTATCTGGGAGTGGTCTAGCTCTCTCTCTCTCGCTATCTGGGAGTGGTGTAGCTCTCTCTCTCTCGCTATCTGGGAGTGGTGTAGCTCTCTCTCTCTCGCTATCTGGGAGTGGTGTAGCTCTCTCTCTCTCGCTATCTGGGAGTGGTGTAGCTCTCTCTCTCTCGCTATCTGGGAGTGGTGCTAGCTCTCTCTCTCTCGCTATCTGGGAGTGGTGTAGCTCTCTCTCTCTCGCTATCTGGGAGTGGTGTAGCTCTCTCTCTCTCGCTATCTGGGAGTGGTGTAGCTCTCTCTCTCTCGCTATCTGGGAGTGGTGTAGCTCTCTCTCTCTCGCTATCTGGGAGTGGTGTAGCTCTCTCTCTCTCGCTATCTGGGAGTGGTGTAGCTCTCTCTCTCTCGCTATCTGGGAGTGGTGTAGCTCTCTCTCTCGCTATCTGGGAGTGTGGTGTATCTGCTCTCTCTCTCTCGCTATCTGGGAGTGGTGTAGCTCTCTCTCTCTCGCTATCTGGGAGTGGGGAGTGTCTCTCTCTCTCTCGCTATCTGGGAGTGGTGTAGCTCTCTCTCTCTCGCTATCTGGGAGTGGTGTAGCTCTCTCTCTCTCGCTATCTGGGAGTGGTGTAGCTCTCTCTCTCGCTATCTGGGAGTGGTGTAGCTCTCTCTCTCTCGCTATCTGGGAGTGGTGTAGCTCTCTCTCTCTCGCTATCTGGGAGTGGTGTAGCTCTCTCTCCCGCTATCTGGGAGTGGTGTAGCTCTCTCTCTCTAGAGACCCTCTATCTGGGAGTGGTGTAGCTCTCTCTCTCCCTCTATCTGGGAGTGGTGCAGCTCTCTCTCTCTATCTGGGAGTGGTGCAGCTCTCTCTCTCTCGCTATCTGGGAGTGGTGTAGCTCTCTCTCTCTCCCTCTATCTGGGAGTGGTGCAGCTCTCTCCATCTATCTGGGAGTGGTGTAGCTCTCTATCCGGGAGTGGTGCAGCTCTCTCTCCCTCTGTCTGCGTGTGGTGCAGCTCTCTCCCTCTATCTGGGAGTGGTGTAGCTCTCTCTCTCCCTCTATCTGAGAGTGGTGTAGCTCTCTCTCCCTCAGAGTGGTGTAGCTGCTCTTTTGGACTTGTTTTTTTGGGAGTCTTTTTCTCTTGTTCCCTCCTTTTCTTCACCTGTACTGGAGGAGTATCTACCTAGAGACTAACCTAGTCTGGAGGAGGATCTACCCTAGAGACCAACCTAGTCTGGAGGAGGATCTACCCTAGAGACCAACCTAGTCTGGAGGACTATCTACCCTCGAGACCAACCTAGTCTGGAGGAGTATCTACCCCAGCGACTAACTTAGTCTGGAGGAGTATCTACCCCAGAGACGAACCTAGTCTGGAGGAGTATCTACCTAGAGACGAACCTAGTCTGGAGGAGTATCTACCTAGAGACTGGAACCTAGTCTGGAGGAGGATCTACCCTAGAGACCAACCTAGTCTGGAGGAGTATCTACCTAGAGACTAACCTAGTCTGGAGGAGTATCTACCTAGAGACTAACCTAGTCTGGAGGAGTATCTACCTAGAGACTAACCTAGTCTGGAGGAGTATCTACCTAGAGACTAACCTAGTCTGGAGGAGTATCTACCTAGAGACTAACCTAGTCTGGAGGAGTATCTACCTAGAGACTAACCTAGTCTGGAGGAGTATCTACCTAGAGACTAACCTAGTCTGGAGGAGTATCTACCTAGAGACTAACCTAGTCTGGAGGAGTATCTACCTAGAGACTAACCTAGTCTGGAGGAGTATCTACCTAGAGACTAACCTAGTCTGGAGCAGCACCTACCTAGAGACTAACCTAGTCTGGAGCAGTATCTACCCTAGAGACTAACCTAGTCTGGAGGAGTATCTACCTAGAGACTAACCTAGCCTGGGGGAGTATCTACCTAGAGACTAACCTAGCCTGGGGGAGTATCTACCTAGAGACTAACCTAGCCTGGGGGAGTATCTACCTAGAGACTAACCTAGCCTGGGGGAGTATCTACCTAGAGACTAACCTAGCCTGGGGGAGTATCTACCTAGAGACTAACCTAGCCTGGGGGAGTATCTACCTAGAGACTAACCTAGCCTGGGGGAGTATCTACCTAGAGACTAACCTAGCCTGGGGGAGTATCTACCTAGAGACTAACCTAGCCTGGGGGAGTATCTACCTAGAGACTAACCTAGCCTGGGGGAGTATCTACCTAGAGACTAACCTAGCCTGGGGGAGTATCTACCCTAGAGACTAACCTAGTCTGGAGGAGTATCTACCCTAGAGACTAACCTAGTCTGGAGGAGTATCTACCTAGAGACCAACCTAGTCTGGAGGAGTATCTACCCTAGAGACTAACCTAGTCTGGAGGAGTATCTACCCTAGAGACCAACCTAGTCTGGAGGAGTATCTACCTAGAGACCAACCTAGTCTGGAGGAGTATCTACCTAGAGACCAACCTAGTCTGGAGGAGTATCTACCCTAGAGACCAACCTAGTCTGGAGGAGTATCTACCTAGAGACCAACCTAGTCTGGAGGAGTATCTACCTAGAGACCAACCTAGTCTGGAGGAGTATCTACCCTAGAGACCAACCTAGTCTGGAGGAGTATCTACCCTAGAGACTAAAGACTAGAGACAGTGGATTGTTCCCTCCTTTTTTCTTTGCTTCTATACTAGAGGAATCTCTCACCAGAGACATGTTATGGTCTCCTAGACTCTCTCTGTCTAACTTCCATGTGAAGTTGACAGCCAAAGGATTGTTCCGGAATCTCCAACTCCTCTCGGGATGCAAGAAGACCACGGTGGTGTTCCATGCAGGTCTGAGACACACACACACACACCTCATCACTCCATCCATCGTACCCCTCTGTTGTCTTATCTCCCACGTTCCCTATTCCTACCCCCGTGCCGCGGCAGCCATTGTTGCCTTGCAGTCCTTCTTTACCAGGGGGTTCTCTCACTGTTGTGTGTAGCCGCCATGTCTACAAATGAGATGCCACTCTGTGAGTCTGTGTCTGTGTGTGTATTTGTGTGTGTGTTTTCTACACTAGTGGCTCCACCATAGCGTGGTGGTGAATAGCCGGCAAGGCAGAGGGCTTCTTCTAACCGTGAAGCCCAGAGGGCCTTGACTCCCATGGTACTCAGACACACAGCCTCATCTGGCTCCTAGTAGCCTGACCATCGTTCTGTCATTAAACCACTATGTTAAGACTGTCTGGAACAGGCCTTTTCTTTGTGTTCTGTGTCATTGTATCTATTATAAAGCAGTACTATGGGCCGGCATGCTGGTTTTGTGCCAATCACAAGCTTGACTCCTCCCTATATCTGTTTCAAATGGTTATACATCTATTTACTGAGTCGTTTTTTCTTGCTATTTAGTCTTTGGCATTTCGTCTGTTGAAACCTGTACTTTAGCCTGACCTGCTGTTTTTGTATTCAAACTAGACTACACATCTGGCTGCGTTCTATTTCTGTTATTAAATGGTTATATCTCTACCGGCTAGAATAATACTAGTTGCCAAGCAGTGAAATGGTGTCATATTACGGTTTTACTATTACACGTGTTGTTTTGTATCCAAGCTCAGGCTGCACGTGTCTGTCTGAGGGCGGCCTCCATCTTAGTGGTTTAGAGACCCACTACTCTGCTGTGAGAGAAATGTAGGTTACAGCAGGCTTTAGTCACTGCCTGCTCTGCGGCAAGGTTGCCCATTCGTGCAAGAGCTAATCTCAATGTTTTTTCAGCGTTCGCCTGATGAGGGAATTATCTGGTGGAATGAGGACAGAATATTCCAAAGGAGGGACCAGGGAGAGACGTTCCCTTTCTGAAATCTGTCTGGTGTACTGGAGAGAGTAGTGGTATTTTGGGAGCGATAAGATTATACATTCTCTAAAGGAATGTTTATATTCTCTAATGAATTCAGCCAGCCATGCCTTCTGGTTCTCATATTTATGTGATGAACAGATATCAAATCTATGTTATTTTTATACCAGGCAACCTGTTTTTAGGGATGTAGGCTAATTTAAAACAGGTCAGTAAGCATTTCTGTACAGGCATACTGCTGGGCAGACTCAATCAGTGGAGCACTATAAGGACCCCAGTTCAGTGTTGCTAGGCACACATGTGCTAATGACACCCCATGTTCTCTCACGCACTCCACACACCGACCACAGGAGGTCTGTGGCACCTTAATTAGGGAGGACGGCTTGTGGTAACGGCTGGTGCCAAATAGGTGGAATGGCATCAAATACATCCAACACACATGGTTTGATGCCATTCCATTGGCTCCGTTCCAGCCATTATTATGAGCCGTCCTCCCCTCAGCAGCCTCCGCTGACGTCGATATTTCTCCATGTGTTGCCATGGATACAGCCAGGTTGGGAGTTCAGTCACAACGTTAGGCGAGCGACACGGTCTACGAGGCCCCAGTTATTGCAGTTAATGAACTTTGACTGGACTGCCGGTGGGCCAGGGGTCCTTCTAGATTTTCTAGGAGTCTGTAGCCGTATCACCGGGGATGTGTTCACTTGCGCCTGCATCTCAACTGACACCCTGTTCCCAATATAGGGCCCTGGTCAGAAACAGTACACTATATGGGGTACAGGGTGGTACATGAGAAGTGCTCGGCCTTATTGGGGGCTTGGTTTATTTACAATGTGTCTTACACTTCGGTTTCTAATCATACTTATATTCCATAGTCATTACATTACATTTCATTACATTTAAGTCATTTAGCAGACGCTCTTATCCAGAGCGACTTACAAATTGGTGCATTCACCTTATGACATCCAGTGGAGCAGCCACTTACAATAGTGCATCTAAATCTTTTAAGGGGTGGGGGGGGAGAAGGATTACTTTATCCTATCCTAGGTATTCCTTAAAGAGGTGGGGTTTCAGGTGTCTCCGGAAGGTGGTGATTGACTCCGCTGTCCTGGCGTCGTGAGGGAGTTTGTTCCACCATTGGGGGGCCAGAGCAGCGAACAGTTTTGACTGGGCTGAGCGGGAACTGTACTTCCTCAGTGGTAGGGAGGCGAGCAGGCCAGAGGTGGATGAACGCAGTGCCCTTGTTTGGGTGTAGGGCCTGATCAGAGCCTGGAGGTACTGAGGTGCCGTTCCCCTCACAGCTCCGTAGGCAAGCACCATGGTCTTGTAGCGGATGCGAGCTTCAACTGGAAGCCAGTGGAGAGAGCGGAGGAGTGGGGTGACGTGAGAGAACTTGGGAAGGTTGAACATCAGACGGGCTGCGGCGTTCTGGATGAGTTGTAGGGGTTTAATGGCACAGGCAGGGAGCCCAGCCAACAGCGAGTTGCAGTAATCCAGACGGGAGATGACAAGTGCCTGGATTAGCCGCTTCCTGTGTGAGGCAGGGTCGTACTCTGCGGATGTTGTAGAGCATGAACCTACAGGAACGGGCCACCGCCTTGATGTTAGTTGAGAACGACAGGGTGTTGTCCAGGATCACGCCAAGGTTCTTAGCGCTCTGGGAGGAGGACACAGTGGAGTTGTCAACCGTGATGGCGAGATCATGGAACGGGCAGTCCTTCCCCGGGAGGAAGAGCAGCTCCGTCTTGCCGAGGTTCAGCTTGAGGTGGTGATCCGTCATCCACACTGATATGTCTGCCAGACATGCAGAGATGCGATTCGCCACCTGGTCATCAGAAGGGGGAAAGGAGAAGATTAATTGTGTGTCGTCTGCATAGCAATGATAGGAGAGACCATGTGAGGTTATGACAGAGCCAAGTGACTTGGTCTATAGCGAGAATAGGAGAGGGCCTAGAACAGAGCCCTGGGGGACACCAGTGGTGAGAGCACGTGGTGAGGAGACGGATTCTCGCCACGCCACCTGGTAGGAGCGACCTGTCAGGTAGGACGCAATCCAAGCGTGGGCCGCGCCGGAGATGCCCAACTCGGAGAGGGTGGAGAGGAGGATCTGATGGTTCACAGTATCGAAGGCAGCCGATAGGTCTAGAAGGATGAGAGCAGAGGAGAGAGAGTTAGCTTTAGCAGTGCGGAGCGCCTCCGTGATACAGAGAAGAGCAGTCTCAGTTGAATGACTAGTCTTGAAACCTGACTGATTTGGATCAAGAAGGTCATTCTGAGAGAGATAGCGGGAGAGCTGGCCAAGGACGGCACGTTCAAGGGTTTTGGAGAGAAAAGAAAGAAGGGATACTGGTCTGTAGTTGTTGACATCGGAGGGATCGAGTGTAGGTTTTTTCAGAAGGGGTGCAACTCTCGCTCTCTTGAAGACCCAATTTGTAAGTCGCTCTGGATAAGAGCGTCTGCTAAATGACTTAAATGTAAATGTAAATGTAAGACGGAAGGGACGTAGCCAGCGGTCAGGGATGAGGTGAGGTAAGGGAGAAGGTCTCCGGAAATGGTCTGGAGAAGAGAGGAGGGGATAGGGTCAAGCGGGCAGGTTGTTGGGCGGCCGGCCGTCACAAGACGCGAGATTTCATCTGGAGAGAGAGGGGAGAAAGAGGTCAGAGCACAGGGTAGGGCAGTGTGAGCAGAACCAGCGGTGTCGTTTGACTTAGCAAACGAGGATCGGATGTCGTCGACCTTCTTTTCAAAATGGTTGACGAAGTCATCTGCAGAGAGGGAGGAGGGGGAGGGAGGGGGATTCAGGAGGGAGGAGAAGGTGGCAAAGAGCTTCCTAGGGTTAGAGGCAGATGCTTGGAATTTAGAGTGGTAGAAAGTGGCTTTAGCAGCAGCGACAGAAGAGGAAAATGTAGAGAGGAGGGAGTGAAAGGATGCCAGGTCCGCAGGGAGGCGAGTTTTCCTCCATTTCCGCTCGGCTGCCCGGAGCCCTGTTCTGTGAGCTCGCAATGAGTCGTCGAGCCACGGAGCGGGAGGGGAGGACCGAGCCGGCCTGGAGGATAGGGGACATAGAGAGTCAAAGGATGCAGAAAGGGAGGAGAGGAGGGTTGAGGAGGCAGAATCAGGAGATAGGTTGGAGAAGGTTTGAGCAGAGGGAAGAGATGATAGGATGGAAGAGGAGAGAGTAGCGGGGAGAGAGAGCGAAGGTTGGGACGGCGCGATACCATCCGAGTAGGGGCAGTGTGGGAAGTGTTGGATGAGAGCGAGAGGGAAAAGGATACAAGGTAGTGGTCGGAGACTTGGAGGGGAGTTGCAATGAGGTTAGTGGAAGAACAGCATCTAGTAAAGATGAGGTCGAGCGTATTGCCTGCCTTGTGAGTAGGGGGAAGGTGAGAGGGAGAGGTCAAAAGAGGAGAGGAGTGGAAAGAAGGAGGCAGAGAGGAATGAGTCAAAGGTAGACGTGGGGAGGTTAAAGTCGCCCAGAACTGTGAGAGGTGAGCCGTCCTCAGGAAAGGAGCTTATCAAGGCATCAAGCTCATTGATGAACTCTCCGAGGGAACCTGGAGGGCGATAAATGATAAGGATGTTAAGCTTGAAAGGGCTGGTAACTGTGACAGCATGGAATTCAAAGGAGGCGATAGACAGATGGGTAAGGGGAGAAAGAGAGAATGACCACTTGGGAGAGATGAGGATCCCGGTGCCACCACCCCGCTGACCAGAAGCTCTCGGGGTGTGCGAGAACACGTGGGCGGACGAAGAGAGAGCAGTAGGAGTAACAGTGTTATCTGTGGTGATCCATGTTTCCGTCAGTGCCAAGAAGTCGAGGGACTGGAGGGAGGCATAGGCTGAGATGAACTCTGCCTTGTTGGCCGCAGATCGGCAGTTCCAGAGGCTACCGGAGACCTGGAACTCCACGTGGGTCGTGCGCGCTGGGACCACCAGATTAGGGTGGCCGCGGCCACGCGGTGTGGAGCGTTTGTATGGTCTGTGCAGAGAGGAGAGAACAGGGATAGACAGACACATAGTTGACAGGCTACAGAAGAGGCTACGCTAATGCAAAGGAGATTGGAATGACAAGTGGACTACACGTCTCGAATGTTCAGAAAGTTGAGCTTACGTAGCAAGAATCTTATTGACTAAAATGATTAAAAATGATACAGTACTGCTGAAGTAGGCTAGCTGGCAGTGGCTGCGTTGTTGACTTTGTAGGCTAGCTGGCAGTGGCTGCGTTGTTGATTCGGGGGCTAGCTGGCTAGCTAGCAGTGTTGATTACGTTACGTTGCGTTAAAAGAACGACAATAGCTGGCTAGGTAACCTAGAAAATCGCTCTAGACTACACAATTATCTTTGATACAGAGACGGCTATGTAGCTAGCTATGTAGCTAGCTACGATCAAACAAATCAAACCGTTGTACTGTAATGAAATGAAATGAAAATGTGATACTACCTGTGGAGCGAGGCGGAATGCGACCGGGTTGTTGAGTTCTAATCGGTAGACGTTGGCTAGCTGTTGGCTAGCTGTTGGCTAGCTAGCAGTGTCTCCTACGTTAAGGACGACAAATAGCTGGCTGCGTTGTTGATTCAGGGGCTAGCTGGCTAGCTAGCTAGCAGTGTTGATTACGTTACGTTGCGTTAAAAGAACGACAATAGCTGGCTAGGTAACCTAGAAATCGCTCTAGACTACACAATTATCTACACAATTATCTTTGAAACAGAGACTGCTATGTAGCTAGCTATGTAGACGGTGGGCGTTAGCTAGCTGGCTAGCTGCTGGGCAGATACGTTAGGACGACGAAATACGATAATTACGCAATTATCTTTGATACAGAGACGGCTATGTAGCTAGCTAAGAAGAAATTGCTAAATTGCTAAGATTAGTCACCTCAAGGTTGTCAGAGAGATAACGTCTAATACTGAGAACAGTCGGTAAAGATGTTCTGTGAAGCCCATTATAGGCCAGGCTAGCACACAGACTCTCTCCCTCCTGCCTGTGGCCCAGCAGGCTTTTCCATGGGTGTATCCAATGCTGCTGACGCCACATCTGTTAAGTAATGTACATCAAAATCCTCATTTGACAAATCTGCTGCAGATGCAGTTTCCGGATTAATGCCATCAGATTCGCACTTTTCATTTTTCCAGATTTGATGTTTCATCTGAGCACAGCAGGGGGCATCTTTAATCCCACCCAGATTAAGACTACGGGCTACTGTGTGTGTGTGTGTGTGTGTGGGTGTGTGTGTGTGCACAAGTGATGGGTACTGTTTACTGCCTCTGGCTGGCACATCAAACCCTTTTTGAAACGTATTCCCAACCGAACTGAAACCATGTTGGTGTTTGAGGCTACTGTAGTTTGCCAGAATGTAGAGAGAGAGTTGGACAGAGAGCCAATCCCTCATAAACTGTACAGTATTAATTACACTCCTGACTGCTGCTCCAATGGGCTGGCAAATTAAAATACAACTCACTTCATAGGATTAAGACTGGATTACTGTGTGTGGGTGTGTGTGTGTTGGGGGCAGTAGCTTTTCCACCCAGATCAGATTTTCACAGTGCTGAGCTGTGTGTGTGTGTGTGTGTGTGTGTATATGTGCAGGGGGTCATAATTTTGGCTATAGCTTTTGCACACTGCTCAATGCTTTGAAAGGCTGATCTGGGTGGAAAAGATACTGCCCCCAACACCCACACACACACACACACACACACACACACACACACACACACACACACACAGTAATCCAGTCTTAATCCCTCCTATGAAGTGGCTTGCATTTTTGCCACCCAGCCCATTGGAGCAGCAGTCAGGAGAGTGTAATTAATACTGTACAGTTGATGAGGGATTGGCTCTCTGTCCAACTCTCACACTCTACATTCTGGCAAACTACAGTAGCCTCAAACACCAACATGGTTTCAGTTCGGTTGGGAATACGTTTCAAAAGGGTTTGATTTATTCAGATGACAGATCTAACACACACAGCCACACACGCCATCCTCAACTAAAAGACACCCTCTCCGCTCGTCTTCTTCCTCCTCTCATCCAGCCCCTCATCTCTCCCTTTCAGTAGCACCTCTTAACGTCTCCTCTAGACACTGATCTAAGATCAGTTTCGTGTTTCTCCCCATGATAGTCATGACTTGTGGAGGAAAAGCTGATCCTAGATCTGTGCCCAACTTCCATCCAGAGACTTTTATTCCTAACTTGTAAATTATGTTCCAAATTGCACCACCTTCTCTACTAAATAGGGAGTAGGGTGCCATTTGGGATGCACATAATATCCCACTGCATGCTAAGTGGCTAACTGACTGACATCTCTCTCACAGACTGGGCCCTGAACCTCTATCAGCCTGCATGGCAGATCCCAGGTACACACTCTGCAAAATGTCTGCTTGACTCTTTTTCCCTCCAGAAAGGAGAACGGAGAAAAAACAAGCACGAGACATTTTGTAAAAGGTGACGATATGTTGCTGAATATGATGGAAATAGCCATATCTGAAGCTCCTCCCAGTAAACAGAAATACTACTGGCAAACATGTTATATAATAGTGGTCTATATATTGGTCCAGTGACATCCGCCTCTTAGGCAGATCAGATAAACCTCCATGACCTTTGTTTTGGTTCTCTTTAGGAGTTTCCGCCCTCATTGAAGTAAACCGAGATGATTGTCATAAATTACAGTTGTTTATGCTTCTGAATGAAGACTATTCATGTGGGGTGTGTGTGTGTGTGTGTGTGTGTGCGTGCCTACTGGGAGGATGTTTTGGTTTCCCCTCCCTGGTGTGTTAAAAGAGATTTAGCGATTAGCAGTCACCCACAGGATGCCCCTCTGTGTGTGTGTGGGTGTGGTGTTGCCTTTTGGGTGCTGTGGTAGGCTGTGAAAACACAGGATGAAAGTAGGCACCGCTCCCCCTGTTAGCTCAAGCCATGCATGGGGACATCCAGACTGGCGGTGGGGCGACATGCTCGAGGAAGCGTTGAAACTCTGTGTGTGTTACGGATAGTCTCTAGTCGTGTGTGTTACGGATAGTCTCTAGTCGTGTGTGTCCCAGGGTGTGGGGAAGTTGACCACAATGCCATTAGAAGAGGCAGACACACTGACAGAGTGCTAATTACCCACTAACACACACACACACGTTTCATACTCCAGCATGTTCCACCACTGTCTGTCCAGGTGTCCCTATGCACACACATACTGATGCATTGAATTTAGAAACAGAAAATGCATGACAAGAAAATATTTATAACCCAAATGGCAGATTAGTGTCAAACTGTTAATAAATGGATGTTGACTAATAGGATAATGCAATGTAATTGGAGATTGGATTAGTAAATTGTTTGATATGAGTGTGTCTGAGCCCATGCTGGTTATTCTAGAACTAGGCGGATTGAGTTTGAGCTCCATGCTGGTTATTCTAGAACTAGGCGGATTGAGTTTGAGCTCGAGCTCCATGCTGGTTATTCTAGAACTAGACAGATTGAGTTTGAGCTCCATGCTGGTTATTCTAGAACTAGACAGATGGAGTTTGAGCTCCGTGCTGGTTATTCTAGAACTAGACAGATGGAGTTTGCGCTCCATGCTGGTTATTGTAGAGCTAGAGTGATGGTGTTTGAGCTCCATGCTGGTTATTGTAGAGCTAGACAGGTGGTGTTTCAGCTCCATGCTGGTTATTGTAGAGCTAGACAGATGGTTTTTGAGCTCCATGCTGGTTATTGTAGAACTAGACCGATGGTGGTTATTGTAGAGCTAGACAGATGGAGTTTGAGCTCCATGCTGATTATTGTAGAGCTAGACAGATGATGTTTGAGCTCCATGCTGGTTATTGTAGAACTAGACAGATTGAGTTTGAGCTCCATGCTGGTTATTGTAGAGCTAGACAGATGGTGGTTATTGTAGAGGCAGATGGAGTTTGAGCTCCATGCTGGTTATTGTAGAGCTAGACAGATGGAGTTTGAGCTCCATGCTGGTTATTGTAGAACTAGACAGATGGAGTTTGAGCTCCATGCTGGTTATTGTAGAGCTAGACAGATGGAGTTTGAGCTCCATGCTGGTTATTGTAGAACTAGACAGATGGAGTTTGAGCTCCATGCTGGTTATTGTAGAGCTAGACAGATGGTGGTTATTGTAGAGACAGATGGTGTTTGAGCTCCATGCTGGTTATTGTAGAGCTAGACAGATGGAGTTTGAGCTCCATGCTGGTTATTGTAGAGCTAGACAGATGATGTTTGAGCTCCATGCTGGTTATTGTAGAACTAGACAGATTGAGTTTGAGCTCCATGCTGGTTATTGTAGAGCTAGACAGATGGTGGTTATTGTAGAGACAGATGGTTTTTGAGCTCCATGCTGGTTATTGTAGAGCTAGACAGATGGTGGTTATTGTAGAGCTAGACAGATGGAGTTTGAGGTCCATGCTGGTTATTGTAGAGACAGATGATGTTTGAGCTCCATGCTGGTTATTGTAGAGCTAGACAGATGGAGTTTGAGCTCCATGCTGGTTATTGTAGAGCTAGACAGATGATGTTTGAGCTCCATGCTGGTTATTGTAGAACTAGACAGATGGAGTTTGAGCTCCATGCTGGTTATTGTAGAGCTAGACAGGTGGTGGTTATTGTAGAGACAGATGGTGTTTGAGCTCCATGCTGGTTATTGTAGAGCTAGACAGATGGAGTTTGAGCTCCATGCTGGTTATTGTAGAACTAGACAGATGGTGGTTATTGTAGAGACAGATGGAGTTTGAGCTCCATGCGGGTTATTGTAGAGCTAGACAGATGGAGTTTGAGCTCAATGCTGGTTATTGTAGAGCTAGAGTGATGGTGTAGGCTTGGGTTGATACAGTAGATCAAAACCTCATACAGTACAGTGTGTGTGCATGTTTTTGTTCCAGCCCTGTCTAAACTGAGGTCTAAGATTGAAGACCATGATTAGTTGATTATTAGACTCAGATGTGTTAGTGGGGGGCTGAAAAACCTGCTGACACTGTATCCCTCTAGCACCAGAACTGCCCATCAAGGTGACACATGAAGCCTGTTTCTATGACTGAGGGGTTATTGACAGTGTGGTGGCCATAAGGGGGCAGTGTCACAGTGTTTAACCCTCTTAGGGAGAAGGTCACAGCTCAGCTGGTGTGGTGATGGGACTCCCATAGTGTTATAGCACTCTGCCTCTCATTGAGTTGACTGTGTCAGGTGGACATCTTTATATGCAAACACTAGTAAAGAGAGCTTTACTAACACCATTTATATGTGATAGCTTTAGGGAAAGATAGAGATGGTTGATCTGGCATTATAGATATGATGAGTATGAGGATCAACATGAAGTATCAGGGATAACTCTATTGACAGTCTGCCATCGGGTCAAGAGCTGTGGCCAGTTTTCCCTCCTAATAAAACACGGCATGCAGCTTCAGTCAGGCATGAAATCTCCATGGTCCACTTTGCTCTGAGACAGCAAAATACATAGGAGAGGGATGGAGGGAGAGGAGAAGAGATGGCAAAATACATAGGAGAGGGATGGAGGGAGAGGAGAAGAGATGGCAAAATACATAGGAGAGGGATGGAGGGAGAGGAGAAGAGATGGCAAAATACATAGGAGAGGGATGGAGGGAGAGGAGAAGAGATGGCAAAATACATAGGAGAGGGATGGAGGGAGAGGAGAAGAGATGGCAAAATACATAGGAGAGGGATGGAGGGAGAGGAGAAGAGATGGCAAAATACATAGGAGAGGGATGGAGGGATGAGGGAGAGAGAAGAGATGGCAAAATACATAGGAGAGGGATGGAGGGAGAGGAGAAGAGATGGCAAAATACATAGGAGAGGGATGGAGGGAGAGGAGAAGAGATGGCAAAATACATAGGAGAGGGATGGAGAAGAGATGGCAAAATACATAGGAGAGGGATGGAGGGAGAGGAGAAGAGATGGCAAAATACATAGGAGAGGGATGGAGGGAGAGGAGAAGAGATGGCAAAATACATAGGAGAGGGATGGAGGAGAGGAGAAGAGATGGCAAAATACATAGGAGAGGGATGGAGGGAGAGGAGAAGAGATGGCAAAATACATAGGAGAGGGATGGAGGGAGAGGAGAAGAGATGGCAAAATACATAGGAGAGGGATGGAGGGAGAGGAGAAGAGATGGCAAAATACATAGGAGAGGGATGGAGGGAGAGGAGAAGAGATGGCAAAATACATAGGAGAGGGATGGAGGGAGAGGAGAAGAGATGGCAAAATACATAGGAGAGGGATGGAGGGAGAGGAGAAGAGATGGCAAAATACATAGGAGAGGGATGGAGGGAGAGGAGAAGAGATGGCAAAATACATAGGAGAGGGATGGAGGGAGAGGAGAAGAGATGGCAAAATACATAGGAGAGGGATGGAGGGAGAGGAGAAGAGATGGCAAAATACATAGGAGAGGGATGGAGGGAGAGGAGAAGAGATGGCAAAATACATAGGAGAGGGATGGAGGGAGAGGAGAAGAGATGGCAAAATACATAGGAGAGGGATGGAGGGAGAGGAGAAGAGATGGCAAAATACATAGGAGAGGGATGGAGGGAGAGGAGAAGAGATGGCAAAATACATAGGAGAGGGATGGAGGGAGAGGAGAAGAGATGGCAAAATACATAGGAGAGGGATGGAGGGAGAGGAGAAGAGATGGCAAAATACATAGGAGAGGGATGGAGGGAGAGGAGAAGAGATGGCAAAATACATAGGAGAGGGATGGAGGGAGAGGAGAAGAGATGGCAAAATACATAGGAGAGGGATGGAGGGAGAGGAGAGAGATGGCAAAATACATAGGAGAGGGATGGAGGGAGAGGAGAAGAGATGGCAAAATACATAGGAGAGGGATGGAGGGAGAGGAGAAGAGATGGCAAAATACATAGGAGAGGGATGGAGGGAGAGGAGAAGAGATGGCAAAATACATAGGAGAGGGATGGAGGGAGAGGAGAAGAGATGGCAAAATACATAGGAGAGGGATGGAGGGAGAGGAGAGGGATGGAGAGGGATGGAGAGATGGCAAAATACATAGGAGAGGGATGGAGGGAGGAGAGGAGAAGAGATGGCAAAATACATAGGAGAGGGATGGAGGGAGAGGAGAAGAGATGGCAAAATACATAGGAGAGGGATGGAGGGAGAGGAGAAGAGATGGCAAAATACATAGGAGAGGGATGGAGGGAGAGGAGAAGAGATGGCAAAATACATAGGAGAGGGATGGAGGGAGAGGAGAAGAGATGGCAAAATACATAGGAGAGGGATGGAGGGAGAGGAGAAGAGATGGCAAAATACATAGGAGAGGGATGGAGAAGAGATGGCAAAATACATAGGAGAGGGATGGAGGGAGAGGAGAAGAGATGGCAAAATACATAGGAGAGGGATGGAGAAGAGATGGCAAAATACATAGGAGAGGGATGGAGAAGAGATGGCAAAATACATAGGAGAGGGATGGAGGGAGAGGAGAAGAGATGGCAAAATACATAGGAGAGGGATGGAGGGAGAGGAGAAGAGATGGCAAAAGAGATGGAGGGAGGGAGGAGATGGCAAAATACATAGGAGAGGAGAGGGAGAGGAGAAGAGATGGCAAAATACATAGGAGAGGGATGGAGGGAGAGGAGAAGATGGCAAAATACATAGGAGAGGGATGGAGGGAGAGGAGAAGAGATGGCAAAATACATAGGAGAGGGATGGAGGGAGAGGAGAAGAGATGGCAAAATACATAGGAGAGGGATGAGGGAGAGGAGAAGAGATGGCAAAATACATAGGAGAGGGATAGGAGGGAGAGGAGAAGAGATGGCAAAATACATAGGAGAGGGATGGAGGGAGAGGAGAAGAGATGGCAAAATACATAGGAGAGGGATGGAGGGAGAGGAGAAGAGATGGCAAAATACATAGGAGAGGGATGGAGGGAGAGGAGAAGAGATGGCAAAATGAGGAGGATGGGGAGAGAGAGATGGCAGAAAGGGAGGGGAGAGATGGAGGTAGAAAGGGAGGGGAGAGATGGAGGTAGAAAGGGAGGGGAGAGATGGAGGGAGAAAGGGAGGGGAGATGGAGGGAGAAGGGAGGGGGAGAGATGGAGGTAGAAAGGGGAGGGGAGAGATGGAGGGAGAAAGGGAGGGGAGAGATGGAGGTAGAAAGGGAGGGGGAGAGATGGAGGGAGAAAGGGAGGGGAGAGATGGAGGGAGAAAGGGAGGGGGAGAGATGGAGGGAGAAAGGGAGGGGGAGAGATGGAGGGAGAAAGGGAGGGGAGAGATGGAGGGAGAAAGGGAGGGGAGAGATGGAGGTAGAAAGGGAGGGGAGAGATGGAGGTAGAAAGGGAGGGGGAGAGATGGAGGTAGAAAGGGAGGGGGAGAGATGGAGGTAGAAAGGGAGGGGAGAGATGGAGGTAGAAAGGGAGGGGAGAGATGGAGGAGAAAGGAGGGAGAAAGGGAGGGGAGAGATGGAGGGAGAAAGGGAGGGGAGAGATGGAGGGAGAAAGGGAGGGGGAGGGAGAAAGGGAGGGAGAAGGGAGGGAGAAAGGGAGGGGAGGGAGAAAGGGAGGGGGAGAGATGGAGGGAGAAAGGGAGGGGGAGAGATGGAGGGAGAAAGGGAGGGGAGAGATGGAGGGAGAAAGGGAGGGGAGAGATGGAGGGAGAAAGGGAGGGGAGATGGAGGGAGAAAGGGAGGGGGAGAGAGATGGAGGGAGAAAGGGAGGGGAGAGAGATGGACGGAGAAAGGGAGGGGGAGAGAGATGGACAGAGAAAGGGAGGGGGAGAGAGATGGAGGGAGAAAGGGAGGGGAGAGAGATGGACGGAGAAAGGGAGGGGAGAGAGATGGACGGAGAAAGGGAGGAGAGATGGACGGAGAAAGGGAGGGGAGAGAGATGGACGGAGAAAGGGAGGGGAGAGAGATGGACGATGAAAGGGAGGGGGAGAGAGATGGACGAGAAAGGGAGGGGGAGAGATGGACAGAGAAAGGGAGGGGAGAGATGGACAGAGAAAGGGAGGGGGAGAGAGAGGGATGAAAGGGAGGGGGAGAGATGGACGGAGAAAGGGAGGGGGAGAGAGGGATGAAAGGGAGGGGGAGAGAGATGGACAGAGAAAGGGGGGGAGAGATGGACAGAGAAAGGGAGGGGAGAGAGATGGACAGAGAAAGGGAGGGAGAGAGATGGACAGAGAAAGGGGGGAGAGAGATGGACAGAGAAAGGGGGGAGAGAGATGGACAGAGAAAGGGGGGAGAGAGATGGACAGAGAAAGGGGGGGAGAGATGGACAGAGAAAGGGGGGGAGAGATGGACAGAGAAAGGGGGGGAGATGGACAGAGAAAGGGGGAGAGAGATGGACAGAGAAAGGGGGGGAGAGATGGACAGAGAAAGGGGGGAGAGATGGACAGAGAAAGGGGGGAGAGAGATGGACAGAGAAAGGGAGGGGGAGAGAGGGACAGAGAAAGGGAGGGGGAGAGAGATGGACAGAGAAAGGGGGGGAGAGAGGGATGAAAGGGAGGGGGAGAGAGATGAAAGGGAGGGAGAGATGGACGGAGAAAGGGGGGAAGAGAGATGGACAGAGAAAGGGAGGGGGAGTGAGATGGACAGAGAAAGGGAGGGGGAGTGAGATGGACGGAGAAAGGGAGGGGGAGAGAGATGGACAGAGAAAGGGAGGGGGAGAGATGGATGAAAGGGAGGGGGAGAGAGATGGACAGAGAAAGGGAGGGGAGAGAGATGGACGGAGAAAGGGAGGGGGAGAGATGGACAGAGAAAGGGAGGGGGAGAGATGGACAGAGAAAGGGAGGGGGAGAGAGATGGACAGAGAAAGGGAGGGGGAGAGAGATGGACAGAGAAAGGGAGGGGGAGAGAGATGGACAGAGAAAGGGAGGGGGAGAGAGGGACAGAGAAAGGGAGGGGGAGAGAGGGACAGAGAAAGGGAGGGGGAGAGATGGACAGAGAAAGGGAGGGGGAGAGATGGGATGAAAGGGAGGGGAGAGAGATGGACAGAGAAAGGGGGAAGAGAGATGGACAGAGAAAGGGAGGGGGAGTGAGATGGACGGAGAAAGGGAGGGGGAGTGAGATGGACGGAGAAAGGGAGGGGGAGAGAGATGGACAGAGAAAGGGAGGGGGAGAGAGATGGACAGAGAAAGGGAGGGAGTGGATGGTTTTGTCTCCTAACTAACTGCACTGTGGCTTGATGCTAATGCACTCCTAATGGATCCTTGGATTCTACCTCGGGCCCATCATTACAGAGCTATCCCAGCATGCACTGCTGCACTGTTTCTTAGCTCCACTGGGGTTTCAGTCGGTGTCTGCTCAGAGACCTTTAGGCGTATCCTCCTGCATGCTAGTGTGTATGTTGTGTTTCTATGTTGTGGAGAGTGGAATGCGAGAGACCATGCTAAACGTCCTGGCCAGCACACTCAACCGACCTTGCTCTCTTTCAGTGGACAAGAACAAGGCTCGGGGGGCGCCGTTGGCGAGGACCCTCTCCCAGACCAGCACCACTACTCAGGTAGGAGGACCCAGCCAACCCCAGCCGCCCCAACCAGACCTGGTCCCAGTCCCTGCCGTCCCTCTCCCAGTCCAGGGACCAGTGGTCTCGGCATCCCGCCCGGCCCGGGCTCTAGTGGAGGCTAAGCCGGCCACGGTGGCCCAGTACCGTGCCCAGTGTGAGAAGAAGAACCAGAGCCTTCAGCAGCTCCGACGGCTCCTGGAGCAGGGCAACCGTCGGATAGAGGCCCTAGCTACCGTGGTGCAGCACCTCTTCACCGAGGTAACACAGGAATATGTCTGGGTTTTACTGCACCTTGGTGTGCTGTTCTGTCACTTTATCCTTACCTGCATGTACAAATGACCTGGACTAACCTGTACCCTCGCACATTGACTTGGTGCCGGTACCCCCTGTATACAGCCTCGTAATTGTTATTTGTTTTTGTTTATTTAGTCAATATTTTCCTAACTCTATTTTCTTAACTGGATTATTTGTTAATTAAGTAAGAATTTCACGGTAAGGTAACACCTGTTGTAGTCGGCGCATGTGACATAAAATGTGATTTGTTTTGTTGTAGTTAGGTGCTTGGTGAGCTAAAAGGAATGTTCTCGGTCTATTGTAGTAACTATGGCCTTGTTGTTATAGAGGGCAGAGAACCAGATCTGTCCTCTGTGTGTGTTTGAGTAGTGCCATGGATATTATTCATGTAGCAATATAGATATAGTGGGTGTTGGTTGGTTGACTTGCAGAGCTTCTGTTTACATGACTGAGGAGGAGGAGGCAGGAAGGACCGTAAATCTCACCACACCCACTCACCATTTAGGGTCCGTGTCTGTCATCAAATACACAGGACCTTTCCATCCAGAACTATGTATGACTATTGATGAGTGGGTGTCAATGGTATGCTGTGGTTGGCTGAATGTGGATGGCTGCATGTGGTTGGCTGAATGTGGATGGCTGCATGCATGAAGTATCTGTTGTCTCTGCTAAAACAAGCAGTTCAAGCTGTGTGTGTGTGTGTGTTTGTGTGACTACCACCAGTCAAAAGCAGCCTCTCAATCATAACACTGGTGACACTGCTATCCCCTATCAATATCCTACAAAATCCCATCCATATCTTATATAGTGTCCATCTATACGTGGCTTTGGCTTTCTTAGACAAGGATCCTGTTGAACCAAACTGAGTTCCTGGTTCATGTCTTTTGAGGGTGTGTTCTATCAGTGTATTAAGCCAGCGATTGGTCCAGCTAGGCATGTGGGTGTGGCTTGTGTGCATAATACCGCCTGTCACTCACAGAATCCCGGACTTGAATAGGCTGCTGTGTAAATATTTGCAGAGATATTTACCCTCTGTCTTCAGGACGAACATTGGGAAACGCTCATTGTGATCAAGTGACATTTCTTGACAGCACATGTTAAACACAGTAGGATATTTTTAATTATACGCTTTGTGTATTTAGGATTGAGAGGAATCATCCCCAAATTAAAACACGAATTATAGACCATAATCTACTAACACAGAGAGAGAATGAGGTTTCACTACTCTGTAAATCCTTTCATGACAGGCATTTCCACATCAATCTTTGTCATACTTTTAATTATTCTGTTACGGCAGGAACATGTTTGGAATAGCAGTGATAATCTGCTCCAGGCGCCGAAATCCCTGGGCGTTTATAAAGTATACTGGCTCACCTTGCTTTAACAGTTTTATGAGGGCATAGTGAACTTTTCAAATTCTTCATCTGTATGACAACTGGCTAGGGAATGTGCAGCTCACAACCTTTTCCCCCAGATTCTCTCTTTCATTCTCTCTCCGTCTGTTTCATTCTCTTTCATTCTCTCTCCGTCTGTTTCTGTCTCTCTCTGTCTCTCTCCCTCTCATTCTCTCTACCATGTCCTAAAGCTGATTTGGTCCTTAGTTTCTCCTCACACTTACAACATGACAGCAAGTCTCAGTTGTATCTGATATGCTACCCCACATCTGGTATGAATGAAGAACTGTAACATCACGGTTATGTGTTTAAAGGAGGGGGGGGGGGGAGAGGCAAAGATGGATACATGGAGATGGAGGGAAGGCTGGTCTACAGCCTTGTGATGTTGACCACGCCTACCGTCTGCTGACCCTACCTGACCAGAGGTGTTACACACACTGAGCTTCACATTAACACACACCGTCTGTCTGTCTTTCTGAGTGGTGTTATAGACTGTGTTCTCTCCCATCACTATCTGTCTGTCTGAGTGGTGTTATAGACTGTGTTCTCTCCCATCACTATCTGTCTGTCTGAGTGGTGTTATAGACTGTGTTCTCTCCCATCACTATCTCTCTGTCTGAGTGGTGTTATAGACTGTGTTCTCTCCCATCACTATCTGTCTGTCTGAGTGGTGTTATAGACTGTGTTCTCTCCCATCACTATCTCTCTGTCTGAGTGGTGTTATAGACTGTGTTCTCTCCCATCACGATCTCTCTGTCTGAGTGGTGTTATAGACTGTGTTCTCTCCCATCACTGTCTCGCTGTCTGAGTGGTGTTATAGACTGTGTTCTCTCCCATCACTATCTCTCTGTCTGAGTGGTGTGATAGACTGTGTTCTCTCCCATCACTATCTGTCTGTCTGAGTGGTGTGATAGACTGTGTTCTATCTGTCTGTCTGAGTGGTGTGATAGACTGTGTTCTCTCCCATCACTATCTCTCTGTCTGAGTGGTGTGATAGGACACAGTCTATCTGTCTGTCTGAGTGGTGTGATAGACTGTGTCCTATCTGTCTGTCTGAGTGGTGTGATACTGTGTTCTCTCCCATCACTATCTCCTGTAAACCTGGTTTCATCTCCTAGAGAAAAGAACAACCATGTGGTTTCACCTTCCACAACATTCACTCCTCCACAGGTGCTGTTGTGTGACAGACTGTGAACTGAGCGGTCATTTAGATAGTAGAAAATCATCTCCAATATGCTGTTCTGAATCAGACAACGTTGGTTTCTTTATCAAGTTAAGGAAATCATTTGTTGTGTCAAGTACTGTATCAAGTCAAGGGATTCCTGCTTCAGTCCGGTTGGTTTCCTTTTCCACTTTCTAACCAAACACCCCTCTGTGGAGAAGACAGACAGCTCTGGAATGCTTTTCCACTTTCTAACCAAACACCCCTCTGTGGAGAAGACAGACAGCTCTGGAATGCTTTTCTGGCTTTCTATTGATTAGAGAGATGGATTGAAGGGGAGACGGGGGAGGGAGAGAAATGGAGGAGGGATTGGGGAGGAGAGAGAGACTAATGCACCAGCTGCAGTTTCAAGCCTCCCTGCAGGCGGGGAGAGAAGGGTAAAGGGGGTGGGTCTGTTGGGTTCCACCACATCACCTGTGAGCTGTACATCTGGGGGTATCAATAACCCCGCCCCCTAGCTTCGAACCTTACCATAATCCTCCTGATAGAGGGAGAAGAGAGGTTCCTATCTGAGGAACAGCAATGAGCTCTCTGAATGTAGTAGAGGTTGTCAAGGCAACTAAACACGAGAGCAAACTTAAAACTCTCTCACAAAGTAGTAATACTAATGAGTGATTAGTACAATTATATTTAAAATGTCCCCCTGGATAAACCCAGGTCGCATTCATAAGGGCACATAGTAGTGAAGCGTTTGGGGGGGAAAAACCGAAAGCGTTGTTATAGTCCCTACCTGTTTCAGTATGTTTTCTCCCATTTGGTGCCTAATGAACACACCCATGATCTGGTGCCATCAGTTATTTTAGATTAGACTACGTGGATATCTCCTGGTGTACATACTGTGTTGACTTGTAGTGTAATAGTGTGGATGATTGTGAAGGAGGGATGAATCCTCTGGGCTGTAAACGAGTGGAGAATAGCCCTCCTGTCTCATCCCTCCATCTGAGTGCATTTCCGTCGTAGGGAAGATTTCCTGGCTAGCGTCTGGCTAGCGTCTGGCTAGCGTCTGGCTAGCTAGGAGGATATTTAGAGAGTCTTGGCAGTGAAATATCTCTTCACTTATAGCATTATAAGCCTTCTATTGACTCTACAGTGCCAGACTCTCTATTTGTGTGAGTCTAATCTAAAAGGAGAATGCCAGTGCTGTCTTGGCCTGCAGAGACCACTTGAAAGCGCATTATTTTTATTTCTACTTTGTACATTCTTCCACTGCAAAACTACCATTCCAGTGTTTTACTTGCTATATTGTATTTACTTTGCCACCATGGCCTTTTTTTTTGCCTTTACCTCCCTTCTCACCTCATTTGCTCACATCGTATATAGACTTGTTTATACTGTATTATTGACTGTATGTTTGTTTTACTCCATGTGTAACTCTGTGTCGTTGTATGTGTCCAACTGCTTTGCTTTATCTTGGCCAGGTCACAATTGTAAATGAGAACTTGTTCTCAACTTGCCTACCTGGTTAAATAAAGGTGAAATAAAATTTAAAAAATAAAAATCTCCACTGTAACTATGTAGCAGGCAAACTAATAGGCAATGGCCAAGCTCGCTTTGATTCCCTGTAGGTCATGTCTTTGAAAAGTAGAATCTAGTGAGTGTTGTTAGTGCTGCTAATGTTTATGAATGGATTAGCCCCACAGACACATGTACTGTACAACCACTGGCTCTTTCAAAGGTTAAAGGAACCAGAGAGGCTTGACCACGCAGCCCCCGAGGCCCAGAGCAGAGGGCCTTAGCCCAGCCTGACCTCACGCTCATCTAGCCCTCTCCCTCCACCTCCCCCAGACCCCCAGCTCCAGGCCCTGTCTCTAGGGGAAATATATGTGGGCTGGAGCTTGGCCAAGGGCGGCTGGGTTGGAGGTGGGGAGGTACTGCTAGGCAGGGCTTGATGTGCTGAGTACTCCTTGGAGAGGGAGAGGGAGGGAGGTTTATTTGATGTAGACAGACCAGTTTGAGCGAGCGAGAGAGTGGAGTGGTAGAGGTGGTTGGAGAGGGGGAGGTTCTGACCAGGCACATTGTAGTGGAGCTCCTAGATGTAGCACTTGGCCCATCAGCAGCCCAGGGGGAATAACATGGGCTCCTCTGGCAGCAAAGCCTGCCTGAAGACTCCTCCACATACCAGAAAGAAAGGCAAGGTGTGTTTGTTTTCTCTCTCTTCTTTTCTCTCTCTCTTTCTTTCTCGCTCCGTTTGCTTTATTTTTGTTGTTTTTGTTTTGTGCATCTGTTGGCGGCTGTTTGGCCTCTATCTCTCTCTATCTATCTATCTATTCCCTTACAGCTGACCCATTGGCTTCATGACTATAAAGTATGTGTGTGTGCATCATGCCATGTGTCAAATCGAGACGGTTATGAAGTGATCGTTGTGTCTCTGTTTTAAAGAGTGTGAACATTTATTATAGCACCGTCTCTGTTTGACCATTTTAGAAAATTGTGTGTGTGTGTGTGTGTGTGTGTGTGTGTGTGTGTGTGATTAGTGCAGGGTGTAGCCTTTCATCCTTTCAGGATGTTGAGACAATGTTGATATGTATGAGAGTGTCCATAAGTCCATAAGAATGATCAAGTTCATGAGAGAATTTGTGTACGTGACGTCTGAGAGGAAGCGTGTTTTTTAGACTCAAACTATCTACTTATTAATGCGTAGGCCTGTCAGATGAGTTTTCATAGCACGTGTTCCCTGTTTCTAAGATGCCCAATGTCACTCCTAAGTCACCCTATAAGTCGTCTCTCCACAGTATGATAACGGCGTGATATAGATACAGTGTCATAAGGGAAACAGTATCTGATGTCGAGACAGCTGCTGAAAACGCTAGCCTGGTTCCCAAATCCATTTGTGCCGTCTCGTCAACTCCTACGGCACCATAGAAGATGGCAGACAGCACTAATAGATCTGGGACCAGGCTATGAAAATGCAGCTCTCAGAAACGTGCTGTCTCTGTAGCCTACCCAGCGGGCTAATGTAGGTTGTAGTAGGTTGTTGTTAGAAGTTACATTCCTCGACACGCCTATAGGAATATGTTATTAGGTCACCATACTGAAGCCTGTAATTTTTCGAAGTCTAAGAAGCTATTGTTGCCAAGGAATGATGTTGTGGAAAGATGACTGTCAGTCGAGTCATAATGTCTGACGTAAAACGATTGTCTGGTTCCACTTGAAACGAAAGTCTCCCATAGTTTAGGAATAGTTTTCCATTGACTTAATAACTAATGGTCTCTCTTTCTCTGTCTCTCTCTCTCTCTCTCTCTCTGTCTCTCTCTGTCTCTCTCTCTGTCTCTCCCCCCACCCCAACAGCGTGAAGAGACATTGAAGCTGAAGAAAGGACTGTCCCTGGAGCTTTCTACCCTGCGTGATGAGCTCAGTAAGAAAAAAAACACCTCAAGCATGTCTACCCCTCTACCTCATGTCTACCCCTCTACCTCATGTCTACCCCTCTACCTCATGTCTACCCCTCTACCTCATGTCTACCCCTCTACCTCGTGTCTACCCCTCTACCTCATGTCTACCCCTCTACCTCATGTCTACTACCCCTCTGTCTACCCCTCTACCTCATGTCTACCCCTCTACTACCCCTCGACCTCGTGTCTACCTCGTGTCTACCCCTACCTCATGTGTCTACCCCCCCTCGACCTCATGTCTACCCCTCGACCTCATGTCTACCCCTCGACCTCGTGTCTGCCCCCCTCGACCTCGTGTCTACCCCTCGACCTCACCCCTCTCATGTCTGCCCCTGTCTGCCCCTCGACCTCACCCCTCGACCTCATGTCTGCCCCTCTACCTCGTGTCTACCCCTCTACCTCGTGTCTGCCCCTCGACCTCTTGTCTGCCCCTCGACCTCGTGTCTACCCCTCTACCTCGTGTCTACCCCTCTACCTCGTGTCTACCCCTCTACCTCGTGTCTACCCCTCGACCTCTTGTCTACCCCTCGACCTCATGTCTACCCCTCGACCTCATGTCTACCCCTCCCCTCTATGTCTACCCCTCGACCTCATGTCTACCCCTCGACCTCATGTCTACCCCTCGACCTCATGTCTACCCCTCGACCTCATGTCTACCCCTCGACCTCATGTCTACCCCTCGACCTCATGTCTACCCCTCGACCTCATGTCTACCCCTCTACCTCATGTCTACCCCTCTACCTCATGTCTGCCCTCGACCCTCTGACCTCACCTACCCCTCTACCCCTCGACCTCATGTCTACCCCTCGTCTACCCCTCATGTCTACCCCTCCTCATGTCTACCCCTCGACCTCATGTCTACCTCGACCTCGTGTCTACCCCTCGACCTCATGTCTCTACCCCTCTGCCCCTCGACCTCATGTCTACCTCACTCTGCCCCTCTACCCCCCCTCGACCTCTACCCCTCTACCTCTTGTCTACCCTCTACCTCTTGTCTACCTCATGTCTACCCCTGACCTCATGTCTGCCCCTCGACCTCATGTCTACCCCTCGACCTCATGTCTACCCCTCTACCTCATGTCTACCCCTCGACCTCATGTCTACCCCTCTACCCCTGTCTACCCCTCTCTACCTCATGTCTACCCCTCGTCTACCCCTCGACCTCACCTCATGTCTACCCCTCGACCTCATGTCTACCCCCGACCTCATGTCTACCTCGACCTCATGTCTACCCCGACCCCTCATGTCTACCCCCGACCTCATGTCCCCTCGACCTCATGTCTACCCCTCATGTCTACCCCTCGACCTCATGTCTACCCCTCGACCTCATGTCCCCCTCTACCTCATGTCTACCCTCTACCTCATGTCCCCCTCGACCTCATGTCTACCCCTCGACCTCATGTCTACCCCTCTACCTCATGTCTACCCCTCTACCCCTCTACCTCATGTCTACCCCTCTACCTCTTACATATGCACATTTATCAGCACGTCGGTTGCTCAAGGAAGCGCAAGTGTTTGTCTGAAGCAGAAAATCTGTTAATAAGAAAATGATCAACGAAAACATTTAATCTGACAATTGTGTCTCGTTATGAGTGAAGTTTTTTTTTGTTTTTTTACAACACTCAATGTGAATGAACCTTCCCTCTATTTCACTCTCATTTCCCTAACCTGTTGGCTTATCATTAAGGCCTTATCAGGTCGTCAACTGCCTTCCAAAGCTCTGTGTGCTGGCCAACTCTCTGCCTCTGTGTAGACATTATTAGCCCCCACCCCCTAGGCATGCTGTATTTGGGAGGCGTGAATGCAAGCCTCGGCATGTTTTGCAAAAATGTGTGTGCCTGTGTGTACACCTGTTAGCGTGGAAGTACGTGTGTTTGCGCGTGTCAGGGAAATGCATTGAACTGATGTTATTGGTAGCCCGTGCAGCGGTCATAAAGCCTTTATAATTACAGACCGTCTCCTTTGTCCAAGGTCTTCCTTCAAGCAGGACTTAACCTCTTCCCTCCAAGCGTTCACCAACAGTAGTTAGTGGTAGTCTCTCTGCAGCATCTCTGTTTACCCTGATGGAGACCTGCTACATCACTGTGGTGGCAGGACAATAGTCTTAACATCATGGGTTTGGGGGCTGTGAAACTGCTTGTCAGGGAAGGGGGTTGTTCTCTGTAGGAGGAAATGTTCAGACTCTAATTCTGGAGAACCGTCTGGTTGTAGAGCAGGGATCAGCAACTCGATCACACCGCGGGACCATTTCTTTCTTGAGGAGATGGTCAGGGGGCCAGAGCATAATTACAAATACTTTGTAGACTGCAGATATAATATTTGACTAAAACACAATCATTTCGAACCTTGCTTATATTTGGATACAATCACATATATCTATTATCCGTTCGGTATCCTTATGAACAAAATCAAAATCACTTGGAGCTGATTTGCTGGTGTTTCTAGTCACTATTACATTTTATTTTACATGGGGGGCCAAATAAAATCATCTGCGGGCCATATTTTGTTGTAGTGTAATCTGACATTTTGACAACATTTCGATCCATGTTTCCCCAGAATTTCAAATACTTCCAATTGTAAAAACATGCATCCTTCCTCTCTTCAAGATGATCCCTGATCTGACACGACTGGATAGGTCAATAATATGTGATGGAATCCATGCTTACAGCTATCCATTTTTCCTAGTGGTGATCATTTCAAACAAGGCGGGAAGGTGTTTGTGAACATGTTGAAACACTCATTGTTGTGGATGTGTTTCATACATTACAAGGCATTCGGTTCTGTTCCGCCAATGACATCAGAGTGGCGTTCCAGAGGAATGGGCTTGTTCAGTTCTGTTCCTTCGACTTGGCCCAGACCCCAGATGTTGTAATGTGTTACGAAAGGGAGAGGAAACGTGCGCCGTTTCACTTTACCCACATGCCCCCATGACCGTCTCAGACGTCCTGCCAGACCTCGTCAATCCTCGCCAACTGTGTGATGCCTTAGAGGCATCTGGTTGGAACGCCTGTACAATGTGGTTCTGATGAACAATACCAACGGCCGCCTGCTGTCAGGGATATAGAGAGCTAGAAAGCCCCCTTCTCTTTTAAACAGACAGGCACACACTCTCACATGCATGATAGACACACACACACACTCTCACATGCATGATAGACACACACACACACACACACATGCATGATAGACACACACACACACTCACATGCATGATAGACACACACACACACACACACACTCACATGCATGATAGACACACACACACACACACACTCACATGCATGATAGACACACACACACACACTCTCACATGCATGATAGACACACACACACACTCACATGCATGATAGACACACACACACAACACTCACATGCATGATAGACACACACACACACTCTCACATGCATGATAGACACACACACACACTCTCACATGCATGATAGACACACACACACAACACTCCGACTACAATTCTGTCGTTTTATTCCTTCACACACTTTTCTCTCTCACACACGTTTATACAAACAATACTTTTACTACACAGTGAAAACCATTCCGTCTCAACACACACACTCCTGTAAGCCCGGACACACCCTTTAACTGCCCTACCAAGCACTCTCCCCCTAAAAGCAAACACGTGCATAGATGCACTTTCTTTCCCACCGAACCTCAGCAGAAAATGTATCGACCACCATCTGTTTGATGAGCGGGGGCTTTGGTGTGCTTGTTGAACCTTGACCCCTGTTTTTACACATGACTGTGGAATGTATGAATCTCACTCTCACCACCTCCTTCAAAACTCTGCCTGTTAACGTCAGACTTTGAGAAGTGCTAACAAGTCTCTCTGCTATGTCTACTGTATGTTTGACCAGCAGAACCTGTGTCAATATGTTTCTCTTCAAGCTAGTGAAAGAACGTTGTCAGTCTGACTTTCAGAGGATTTTATTTGTCTTTCCGACAGTTTTGCAGTTAACAGTTCTAGGCTCTTTATAATGAGTGGATAATGGTCACAGTTCAAATCTGCGGATTGAGTTAGTTATATTTCATTGAAGCCCGTTATCTACTTCCCCGAAGTCTGATGAACTAATGGATACCATTTTGTATGTCTCTGCTGGTTGGCGTTGGCTTGTGAAACGACCTCCAACTTCCTTCGTACTGGACACATAGAAATGGTATCCACGAGTTAATGTTAATCTGGGGAAGTAGATAAAGGGGATTCATTGTTAAAATCCTGAACTATCCCTTTAAATCTGATCCTAGATCAATTGTATCTTGAGCTGATAATGGCTACAGTAACAGGCTTGAGTAAATCCTGATCCTAGATCTGCCCTTAGATACACATTCTTTCCAGCTCCCTTCCTTGTTCCTTCTTGACCCATGATGTCGTGTTATGAAACCATTTGTGGGGGGGCAGCGCTGATGTCATAATACGGGGGCCACATGCCAGTCACACCTGCCCCTAATCCACACACACACACACCCTTTCTGTTAGTTACCCCATAATAAAGACAGGACCCGTCTGTTAACGGGCTCACAGCTGCCGGCCTTTATGACAACATCACCGTGGCAACAGGCCTCAGAGTTAATCCCACAGGGGAGGATATGAGGAAATATCAACTGTCCAGGCTGCTCTGTGCTGCGCTGTGGGAATCTGCTATTATCATTACATATATGGGTCTATCATTACATATGTATTAAAATATAGTCCTGTCATTAGATGTCGATTAAGTAGGTTATAGCCTACTAGACCCAAATGAATTCTACTCCTGGTTGGGAAAAACAATTACGTTCAATGGAGATCTGCTGTTGAAGGGCTTTTTAGTTCCGGGCCTGGTTTAATAGGGCCTGGTTTAATAGGGCCTGGTTTAATGGGTCCTGGTTTAATGGGTCCTGGTTTAATGGGTCCTGGTTTAATGGGGCCTGGTTTAATGGGGCCTGGTTTAATAGGGCCTGGTTTAATGGGGCCTGGTTTAATGGGGCCTGGAATCTGGCCCTTAGTTTTCAGCGGACATGTGAAGTGTTGTGTGAAAGGGTGCATATGATTCTGATCAGGATTAGAGGTTGGGGTTGGATTGCGCAATGTTGGAACAGTCGTGCATTTTTCCAGTGCGTCGTCAGATGTTCACATCCAATTGGTGTTTATGCAACGCTGTTACAAAAACACCAATTGGACGTTAGATGTTATTCCAACGCTGTCGCCCTCTTATTACAGTGAAGTCATTATTTATCATAGAGCCTCATTCTGGGTAATTGTGTTTTGAAAGTGAATTCTAAAATACAAAGTGACAATGACATGGTCTCTCTCTTTCTCCCTCCCTCCCTCCCTCCCTCCCTCCCTCCCTCCCTCCCTCCCTCCCTCCCTCCCTCCCTCCCTCCCTCCCTCCCTCTCCCCTCCTCCCCCTCCCTCTCCAGTCTCCTCGTCCCAGTGCTGTGAGCGGCTGCAGAAGGAGAAGGAGGAGGTGCGGGTGTCTCTGGAGGAGGTGGTGCGGAGGGTCCAGAGGGATCACCAGGCTGAGCTGACCGGCCTGGAGGAGAGGCTCAAGGCCTTCTACCAGGCAGAGTGGGACAAGGTGCACCAGGCCTATCAGGAGGAGGCGGACAAATGCCGCGCCCTCATGGAGCAGCAGGTCAGTGGCGAGGCGGTGACCGGGCTTGTGGTGACCGGGCTCTGAAATGTTCAACTTGCTAACTGGTTGAACGGGGCATGTGTTTAACTACAACCTGTTAGCAAGTCGGAGTTTCCTAGTTCCGACTAGCACGTGAACACAGCATTCAAGCACTTCTGAAACACTCCACTGGCTCTCAACCGCACCACACACAGCGCACACAACTCCTAAACGCTTCCCGAGATTTACGACCGTTGCCATGGTTATTACTCCCTGATGTCATCAGCGGTAGAACGGGGCGGCATGGATGAATATGAATTGGCACGTAGTATTACTTCCTGAGTCCTCTATGGCCTACATCTAACTGGTAATTCAATTAGCGATAAATCATCCACATCAGCTTGTTCCAAATCAGATACTTTTTAGCACACCTACTCCCACGCACAAAACACACACCTCATACACACGCAGACTCCTGCACACACACACACACACACACAACGCTGCTGCCCCATGTATATAGAGACACAAAACACACACCTCACACACACGCAGACTCCTGCACACACACACACACACACACACGCTGCTGCCCCATGTATATAGAGACACAAAACACACACCTCATACAAACGCAGACTCCTGCACACACACACACACACACACACACACAGACTGCTGCACACACACACACACACACCCCATGTATATAGAGACACAAAACACACACCTCACACACACGCAGACTCCTGCACACACACACAACACTGCTGCCCCATGTATATAGCGACATAAAACACACACCTCATACACACGCAGACTCCTTCACATACACACACACACAACGCTGCTGCCCCACGTATCCACGTATATAGAGACATAAAACACACACACAGACTCCTGCACATACACACACACACACACACACACACACACACTGCTGCCCCATGTATATAGAGACATAAAACACACACCTCATACACACGCAGACTCCTGCACACACACACACACAACGCTGCTGCCCCACGTATATAGAGACATAAAACACACACCTCACACACACGCAGACTCCTGCACACACACACACACACACACACACACGCTGCTGCCCCACGTATATAGAGACATAAAACACACACCTCACACACACGCAGACTCCTGCACACACACACACACACACACACACACACACACACACACAACGCTGCTGCCCCATGTATATAGAGACATAAAAGACTTCCCATTTCTGTTATGCTGCTTTCACACTGTGTATTTAAATACTGGATTCTCCACATAGTTCATTCTATTATTTCTCATTTGAACTGCCCTGTTCGGAGCTGGTGACACCAGCATTTCACTGCACCTGCTATAACACCTGATAAACTGTGTACACAACCAATAACCTTTGATTTGAAATGTGTCATAATAGTGGGGGGGAATATTAGTAGTATGAATTGGAAGTATAAAGAGGAAACCTTGGACTATTGAGATTCACCCCGTAACTGATGCTCAGCTTGTAATGGCGTACTTGTGTTACTGAGAGGAGCCCATGGAATTAGAATGGTCAATCAAATCCATTTTCTTCTTCTTCTCTCTGTCAGCTGGAGGAGATGAGGAGCAGACAGGAGACTCTGAGGAGAAACTCTGAGGCCAGCCACGCTCAGCAGATGGACACGCTCAGACTGACCTACGACACCGCTGTCCAAGGTGAGGACACACAACCACACACCTTCACAGAACTCATTGAAATTCATCCCTCTATTCTTCTGTCCTAAAATGCATGTTTCCACCCATCAATCCATCCATCCACCCATCAATCCATCAACTCATCCATCCATCCACCCATTAATCCATCCATCCACTCATCAATCCATCCATCCACCCATCATCCATCAACTCATCAATCCATCCACCCATTAATCCATCCATCCACTCATCAATCCATCCATCCACCCATCAATCCATCCACTCATCAATCTATCCATCAATCTATCCATCCACCCATCAATCCTTCCATCAATCCATCCACCCATCAACCCATCCATCCACCCACCCATCAATCCATCCATCCATCCATCCATCCATCCATCCACCCATCCATCCATCCATCCATCCATCTCAGGCATCCACACACTTGGTTAGTTTTCACATGAGAAAGGATTAATCCAAAGTGTTTTAATTGGTGAATAAGTGACTAGTTTTCCTCCATTGACTCAGTGTGTGTTGTTGTTTTGCAGAGCTCAGGAAAACCCTGGAACAGGACTTGGAGAACCTGGACAAAACACTAAAGGAAACGGAGGCCACTCTCACTGTAAGATCCATGTTCCCTGTACCTCCCTCCCTGCCTTACCAACACGTTTACCCAATACAGATACTACTATCTTCTGTATGTCTTCTATAGACTCAGTATCAGGGAGGAACACTGTTGTAGCGTTGACTTAACTCTCTCTCTCTCTCACACCCACAACAGGAGAAAATCCAGGACCTCACGTTGGAGAACGAGGCGCTGAGTGAGAAGCTGCGAGCGGAGGAGGAGAGGAGGAGGATTCTGGCAGAGAAGAACCAGGTAAAAGGAATATGACGGCACCCTATGTAGTGGCCTAATTATGCCCAGAGCCCCATGGACACAGGAAGGTGCTGAAGAATGCTATTGTTCTGGTACACTGTGTACCTTAGTCAACAATACTACTGCTGTGAGACAGATGTCCCAGTTTACTGCTTCTTTTGGTCTTTATACTGGTGGAATACTGCCCCCTGTTGGTTGCTAATGGACATGCAGCACTGGTCATTGTGTCTGTTTCTGAGATGGCAGTGTTTGGAGATTTATCCACAGTGACTCATGCATATTTAATTTCATTTGGGAATCAAACCCACCACTCTGGTACTGCAATCATCCATCTTAAAGTGGGTTATTGAAAGACTGTTGTTTGTCTGGAACAACAGTTTGTAGGGGATAGAAGAGGGTAGGAATAGGACTCTGGTTTGTGAATGAAATTCTCTCTCTCTTCCCCCCATTTTTCTCTCTCCCTCTCTCTCTCTCTCTCTCTCTCTCTCTCTCTCTCTCTCTCCCCCCCCTCTTCCTCTCCCCATCTTCCTCTCCCCCATCTTCCCCCCTCTTCCCCCCCTCTTCCTCGCCCCCTCTTCCTCGCCCCCTCTCTTCCTCGCCCCCTCTTCCTCGCCCCTCTTACTCTCTCTCCTCTTCCTCTCTCTCCCTATAGAAGGACTCCCATGTGTTGTATCTGGGTCAGGAGCTGGAGAGTCTTAAGGTGGTTCTGGAGATAAAGACCAAACGGCTTCATCAACAGGACAAGAAACTCATGCAGATGGACAAGCTGGTGAGGACGTACGCACACACATGTCGATGAAAACGCGCCTACACACACGCGCACACACGCATGCCCTGAGCTTGCCCCGGTGTATCTTCGCTGTTGTCTCTCTCTGTACATCACTGAAAGGGTGCGCCATCTTATGTCATCCCTTATAAGACACACACACATTCCTGTGAAGGCGGAGTGTTTTAGTAAGGGTTGGTTTTGCCGTTCAAGCTCGTGATAGATTGTCTTCAGCCTTGGGAGTCACCACATAGAGAGTCATTTCGCTGCAAAACAAAACTGCATAAATACCCCACGAATATGGAGTCATGATTGGAAAGATTGAGTCTGCCTCGCCGCAGGCTTCAGAGCAACCTAGTAAAACAAATACCTTTGTCTCAAAGTGCTGATTAGAATCGTGGGCCTAAACCGCCTATAGGAGCGGTGGAGACCTGCACACTGATCATCAACAGCTTATTGGGACATTCTGGGGCCCAGAAGTTTATTGTGCATAAATAAACGCTGAAAACAAAACACAACCGTTTGTGCATCAAGCCATCATCAGTGTTTAATGGTGAGCACAGACACCAGCCTTCTATTAGAGATTCATTGTGCATCAAGCCATCATCAGTGTTTAATGGTGAGCACAGACACCAGCCTTCTATTAGAGATTCATTGTGCATCAAGCCATCATCAGTGTTTAATGGTGAGCACAGACACCAGCCTTCTATTAGAGATTCATTGTGCATCAAGCCATCATCAGTGTTTAATGGTGAGCACAGACACCAGCCTTCTATTAGAGATTCATTGTGCATCAAGCCATCATCAGTGTTTAATGGTGAGCACAGACACCAGCCTTCTATTAGAGATTCATTGTGCATCAAGCCATCATCAGTGTTTAATGGTGAGCACAGACACCAGCCTTCTATTAGAGATTCATTGTGCATCAAGCCATCATCAGTGTTTAATGGTGAGCACAGACACCAGCCTTCTATTAGAGATTCATTGTGCATCAAGCCATCATCAGTGTTTAATGGTGAGCACAGACACCAGCCTTCTATTAGAGATTCATTGTGCATCAAGCCATCATCAGTGTTTAATGGTGAGCACAGACACCAGCCTTCTATTAGAGATTCATTGTGCATCAAGCCATCATCAGTGTTTAATGGTGAGCACAGACACCAGCCTTCTATTAGAGATTCATTGTGCATCAAGCCATCATCCGTGTTTAATGGTGAGCACAGACACCAGCCTTCTATTAGAGATTCATTGTGCATCAAGCCATCATCAGTGTTTAATGGTGAGCACAGACACCAGCCTTCTATTAGAGATTCATTGTGCATCAAGCCATCATCAGTGTTTAATGGTGAGCACAGACACCAGCCTTCTATTAGAGATTCATTGTGCATCAAGCCATCATCAGTGTTTAATGGTGAGCACAGACACCAGCCTTCTATTAGAGATTCATTGTGCATCAAGCCATCATCAGTGTTTAATGGTGAGCACAGACACCAGCCTTCTATTAGAGATTCATTGTGCATCAAGCCATCATCAGTGTTTAATGGTGAGCACAGACACCAGCCTTCTATTAGAGATTCATTGTGCATCAAGCCATCATCAGTGTTTAATGGTGAGCACAGACACCAGCCTTCTATTAGAGATTCATTGTGCATCAAGCCATCATCAGTGTTTAATGGTGAGCACAGACACCAGCCTTCTATTAGAGATTCATTGTGCATCAAGCCATCATCAGTGTTTAATGGTGAGCACAGACACCAGCCTTCTATTAGAGATTCATTGTGCATCAAGCCATCATCAGTGTTTAATGGTGAGCACAGACACCAGCCTTCTATTAGAGATTCATTGTGCATCAAGCCATCATCAGTGTTTAATGGTGAGCACAGACACCAGCCTTCTATTAGAGATTCATTGCATATGTCACGTGATCGAGTGAGCAAATCGCTGTGTCGCATTAGTGGAAACCAAGACTCTAACCAGGAGAATTAACGTGGCAGGTTAGGAGAATTAACCTGGCAGGTTAGGAGAATTAACCTGGCAGGTTAGGAGAATTGACGTGGCAGGTTAGGAGAATTAACCTGGCAGGTTAGGAGAATTGACGTGGCAGGTTAGGAGAATTGACGTGGCAGGTTAGGAGAATTGACGTGGCAGGTTAGGAGAATTGACGTGGCAGGTTAGGAGAATTGACGTGGCAGGTTAGGAGAATTGACGTGGCCGGTTAGGAGAATTGACGTGGCCGGTTAGGAGAATTGACGTGGCCGGTTAGGAGAATTGACGTGGCCGGTTAGGAGAATTAGGTTAAGGTTAGGAAAGAGGTTAGCTAAAATGCTAAAATTGTCCCAGACACGATTCAAACATAGGCCTCTGCCCTGAGAACAGTCTTTGTTTCCATTAATGCGATGCTGTGAGCAAATGTATAAATGCAAACAAGTACATATTATCATGGCATGATTCAAGTACAGGAGCGGAGAGAGAAATATCTAATTTAAACTTTTCCATTTGTGTTGTCTGTCTGGCGCCAGATGGAGAGCAACGTGAAGCTGGAGGAGCGTCTGAACAAAGTCCAGCAGGAGAACGAAGACTACAGGGCCCGCATGGACAAACACACCGCACTCTCCAAGTACGTACTGCAGAGAGGAGTGACTCATCTCTCTCCAGAATCCTCATCTTCACCATTTGTCCTTCCAGCAGGGTTTCTAGTATGCAAAATGTAGTTATAAGAATGTGTGTGTTCCTATGTGTCCGTTTCTCTGTGTTGCTGTAATAGAGGCTGTTCAGTGAACCACCTTCACTTTGTGTGCGTCTTCCTCTCTCTCCTCTCTCTCCTCTGTGTGTATCTTCCCTCTCTCTCCTCTCTCTCCTCTGTGTGTATCTTCCCTCTCTCTCCTCTCTCTCCTCTGTGTGTATCTTCCCTCTCTCTCCTCTCTCTCCTCTGTGTGTATCTTCCCTCTCCTCTCTCTGACCTCTCTCTCCTCTCTGACCTCTCTCTCCTCTCTGACCTCTCTCTCCTCTGTCCTCTCTGACTTCTCTCTCTCCTCTCTCCTCTCTGTGTATCTCTCTCTCTCTCTGTCTCTTCTCCTCTCTCTCATCTGTCTCTCCTCTCTCCTCTCTCTCTCTGTCTTCTCTCTCTCTCTCTGTCTTCCTCTCTGTCCTCTCTGACTTCTCTCTCCTATCTGTCCTCTCTGTCCTCTCTGACCTCTCTCTCCTATCTGTCCTCTCTCTCCTCTGTGTGTATCTTCCCTCTCTGTCCTCTCTCTTCTCTGTGTGTATCTTCCCTCTCTCTCTTCTCTGTGTGTATCTTCCCTCTCTCTCTTCTCTGTGTGTATCTTCTCTCCCTCTCTGACCTCTCTCTCTCTCTGTGTGTATCTTCCCTCTCTCTCTCTCTCTGTCCTCTCTCCCTCTCTCTCCTCTGTTCCCTCTCTTCCTCTCTGTCCTCTCTCTCTTCTCTGACTTATCTTCTCTCTCTCTGTGTGTATCTTCCCTCTCTGACCTCTCTCCTCTCTGTGTGTATCTTCCCTCTCTCTCCTCTCTGACCTCTCTCTCCTCTCTGACCTCTCTCCTCTCTGTCCTCTCTCTCCTCTGACTTATCCTCTCTCTGTGTGTATCTTTCCTCTCTGACCTCTCTCTCCTCTCTCTGTGTATCTTCCCTCTCTCTCCTCTCTTCCCTCTCTCCTCTCTCTCTCTCTCTCTCTCCTCTCTTCCCTCTCTCTCTCTCTCTCTCTCTTCCCTCTCTCTCCTCTCTCTCCTCTCTGTGTGTATCTTCCCTCTCTGTCCTCTCTCTCCTCTCTGTGTGTATCTTCCCTCTCTGTCCTCTGTCCTCTCTCTCCTCTCTGACTTGTCTCTCCTCTCTGTCCTCTCTGCTCTGTGTGTATCTTTCCTCTCTCTCCTCTCTGTCCTCTCTTTCCTCTCTGACCTCTCTGTCCTCTCTGACCTCTCTCTCCTCTCTGTGTGCATCTTCCCTCTCTCTCCTCTCTGTCCTTTCTCTCCTCTCTGACTTCTCTCTCCTCTCTGTATCTTCCCTCTCTCTCTCTCTGTATCTTCCTCTCTCTCTCCTCTCTTCCCTCTCTCTCCTCTGTCCTTTCTCTCCTCTCTGACTTCTCTCTCCTCTCTGTATGTATCTTCCCTCTCTCTCCTCTGTCCTTTCTCTCCTCTCTGACTTCTCTCTCCTCTCTGTATGTATCTTCCCTCTCTCTCCTCTCTGTCCTTTCTCTCCTCTCTGACTTCTCTCTCCTCTCTGTATGTATCTTCCCTCTCTCTCCTCTGTCCTTTCTCTCCTCTCTCACATCTCTCTCCTCTCTGTGTGTATCTTCCCTCTCTGACATCTCTCTCTCCTCTCTGTGTCTCCTGCAGGCAGTTGTCCAGTGAGCAGGCCATGCTGCAGCAGACCCTGCAGAAGGAGTCCAAGGTCAACAAGCGTCTCTCCATGGAGAATGAGGAGCTGCTGTGGAAGCTGCACAACGGAGACCTGGCCAGCCCCCGCCGCCTCTCACCCTCCTCGCCCTTCCACTCGCCCGGCAACTCGGCTTCCTTCCCCACCGCCGCAGCCCCACTCTCGCCCAGCAGATAACCCAAACTGGATACCAAGGGGAGAGAGAGAGAGAGAGAGAGAAGAAAGAGAGTGTGTGTGGGGAGAGTGTTTGTGTGGATACCCCCTCCAACACACCCTAGAGACAACCCCCCTCTACAGTCCCTTACCTCCTAACCCCCAGATCACCAACCCCAGCCTCTCAAGGAGACAAAGCTATTCCAAATACGGATGGACTACTTCATATGATGACGCTGCAGTTTTGGCTTCTGCCCACAATGACTTGTACAGACGTTTTCTTTGCTCCCAGAAAGAGAAGACAATGTTGCACAGATGCACTTACTTAAAGCGTGGGACAATTCTGCCTTCGTTCTTTTCTGCCTGATTTCTCTCACTTTTTTCCCCTCAGCAGAGAGAAAGAACAGGCAACTTAAACCTCAGGGTTTGTACATAGCTTCTCAGCTCGTTTTGATTCTCCTTCTTTTATTTGTGCATTGTGTTCCCCGCTCCCCGAATAAAGTTTGTGCGAAAAACCTTGGATGCAGTTTTGAAAATGTTAAAATGGTATAGGCCAGAGACGGAAGTGGAAGTGAGACATCGCATTCCCTTTTTTTCTGGTTCATATACAGTCAATGAAAAAAAAATCTATGGTAAATGGCCCGAGTGGGGCATCTTAATTTATCCACCATCTTTGGTAGAGACTTTTAGGGTGACTTATTGAAGAGCAGAGCTTTATCCAACAAGCTTTTGACCCGTTGTATAAACAGTCTCTATCTGGTCGCGGATATTCAGTTAAAGTGAACTTTAATCCCAACCCTTCATCTCTCTACCGTAATAAAAGTGTGGAATGTATTTACCCTTCTGTGCTGTATCGCTCAGAATGTTCCCGATCCAAAACTCCACAACGTTGTGTTGAGCCAACGTTCTCTCAAACCTCCCCACGTCTCCAAGAATGCCTCAAACTGACCATCATTTTGTTTCATTTTAAAAGGTAAATAAACAAACGATAAAAAATTAAAAAATCTACGTCAATGTTATATTTATTATCCCTCTATAAATACATCATTAAATAGTGGATATGATTAGGGACATATAGGTATTTGTATAATGTGATACATTGGAAGAGATTGGTTATACACACACACACACACAAGTCTTTTACCTGTCAAAATGATTGACCGCTATGTCAAAGCAGAGTGTGTGTGTGTGTGCGCACGCTCAATCCTGTTGTTGTGCAGTAGTACCTAGAGAAAGGAATCCACCCTGGAGGGCACAGATCACCCATTTAACACCTACCTCAATGGCCTCAAATCTCCTCTACGACCACTCTACTGTGCTTTAACATGGAAGTAATACACTCTCTTTTCACTGGTGAGGTTTTGGTGCTCTGTCTCTCTGTAATGTACTACTGGTTATTTGCACACTATTCAGTCATGTCTAGTGTCTGTTATCTCTGGCTGCAGTATTAACAGGTAGAAACTAGTGAATGTTTTAAGGGTTGGCTTAAAACACAGGGGGGGCACAGTGTTCCAGGTTGTCTTTAGTGCAGTGGATCTGTGCAGTAGATTAGATCTCAATGTCTGGAAAACTGTTTGTCTGAGGAAGCCCATTTATATGATAGAGCAGTTTCTTTTGAGATTGGAACGTTGGATTGGAACGTGCCCAGCGAGAACGACCTGGAACGTGCCCAGCGAGAACGACCTGGAACGTGCCGAGTCTGGTTGCAAGTGAGAACTCTGGGGGGGAAATATAGGCAATATTTCTGTTAAAGTAAGAGTTGATCATAGTTAACATTTTATTAAAATTGAGTCACAATCGGAAATTATTTGAGTAGAAAGTACACAATTGTACACACATTGTACCATTATTTATAAAAGAAAAACATGTAAAAATCGGCCAACAGTCACATTCACGTTGTTATTTTTAACAGTGAAAGACCTGCTCCGGGACATTGGCGACTAAGAAAGTATGTTTTAAACCTCCTGCTTTGGGCTGGATGTGTAGATCACATGCATATGGGCTTGCAGCAGGTGGCCTAGCAAGTTAAAACGTTGGGCAAATAACCAAAAGGTTGCCAGTTGGAATGGACAACAGCTCCTCTGGCACCCAATGTGGCAGCCCCCCACACCTCTCTGATTCAAAGGGGTTGGGTTAAAAGCTTAAATACATTTTTGGTCTGCAATTGACGATGAAAATAAATGTAATCCTTTAATAATCTATGAGCAGAATTACTGTTTTACCTCAATTAGCATCAAGATTGTTGTGATTGAATGTTCTCTATGATGTAACACCTCCTTCAGCCGATCCTAATTGAGGCAAAACTCTTAACAGGATCGATGTCGTCTGGCGTTCTGGTCAGTTAGACATCAGATCCAGCCGGATGGACGTCGGAGGCCCGGATCATCATGACTACGGATTTGATTGAATACCACCAGCCGTGCCAGGTGTACCAGACCACCCCGTCATCCATCACCGCTTGGTACGGCCAGTTGTAGTAGTGACCGTTCAAGTTGCCAGACTCACACCTGGTGGAGAGACGCAGAATGACACCAACATCTGAGATTCATAGTAGAAGGTCGCGTTCCATTGCTTGGACATTGCCAGATCTTACAACTCCTGGATACATATTTTACCAGCTAACCATATATGTTATAGCAATCTATCAGTCAATAACACTGTCGATGGCACGCAACCATTGGTTGATTTGTTTTGGTTGTTTTCAGATTATGTTGTGCCCAATAGAAAAGAAGGGCAAATCATGTATTGTCATTTTAGAGTCACTTTTTAATGTAAATAAGAATATAATATTTCTCAACAATTCTTCATTAAT
The DNA here is from genome assembly GCF_034236695.1 of Oncorhynchus nerka. Lineage (NCBI taxonomy): Eukaryota > Metazoa > Chordata > Actinopteri > Salmoniformes > Salmonidae > Oncorhynchus > Oncorhynchus nerka. The sequence goes on along the minus strand of NC_088413.1, from coordinate 21,185,646 downwards.
GTGGATGCTACCATGATTACGATAATGATTACGATAATTGTGAATGAATCGTGAATAATGATTAGTGAGAAAGTTAGAGGCATAAATATCATAATGCAGAAGGTCAATACTCTGTAGTTCAGAGGTTACTAAATCTCCACAGTAATACAGAAGGCCAATACTCTGTTGTTCAGAGGTTACTGAATCTCCACAGTAATACAGAAGGCCAATACTCTGTTGAGAGGTTACTGAATCTCCACAGTAATACAGAAGGCCAATACTCTGTTGAGAGGTTACTGAATCTCCACAGTAATGCAGAAGGTCAATACTCTGTTGTTCAGAGGTTACTGAATCTCCACAGTAATGCAGAAGGTCAATACTCTGTTGTTCAGAGGTTACTAAATCTCCACAGTAATACAGAAGGCCAATACTCTGTTCAGAGGTTACTAAATCTCCACAGTAATGCAGAAGGTCAATACTCTGTTCAGAGGTTACTAAATCTCCACAGTAATGCAGAAGGTCATACTTGCTGAACCACCAGCCTGACATGTCATGGCGTATACACTTCTCATCGTCCTTGTTGGGATGGTCGTAGGTACTGAACTTGACTCCCAGTTGACTGGCCCCTAGACTGTTCCACTGCCCACTGGGATGGGAGTGGGCTTCGGAGAGGGCGTCCCCCGCATTGCCAGTGTACTCACCCAGATGAAGCTTATACTGGTTCTGGAGGGGGAAGAGGAGTATTTTAGGGAGTAACTTTTTAAGTATTTTATGGGGAAATAATTCAGTGATTTTGAATATTTAACTATGTAAAATCACTGAACTATCCCCTTTAACCTAACACCTGATCTCAAATTTCAACTAATTGTAGTCTTCAATTTAGACCTCAAACAAATGCCTACATTGATGTGCACACACTGCAGAAGTCCTGGGCCACAATTCCCCACACCAAGTGTAAAAGGCACCACAACTTTAGGTAATAGGCTGATGACCAGGAGTGATAGACCAAGGTATGTAAACATGCTTATACTGTAACACAGTCAATGTTCTCCTAAACAGAGCACTGCTGAGATGTCTCTTTTTGAAAACTGCTGAGAAGGTGAATGAAGAGGATTGCTGGTTTTCCCCAGGACCTTTTGCTCAAGGACATTCAAATCACATTGTATTTGTCCCATGCTTCGTAAACAACAGGTGTAGACTAACAGTGAAATACTTACTCACTGGTCCTTCCCAACAACACAGAGAGAAACAACAGGTGTAGACTAACAGTGAAATACTTACTCACAATTCCCAACAAGTGTAGAGAGAAACAACAGGTGTAGACCTAACAGTGAAATAATCAGGTCCTTCCCATGACCAGGAGTGATAGACAACAGGTGTAGAAACATGAAATACTACTCACCGGTCCTTCCCAACAATGCAGAGAGAAACAACAGGTGTAGACTAACAGTGAAATACTTACTCACACCGGTCCTTCCCAACAATGCAGAGAGAAACAACAGGTGTAGACTAACAGTGAAATACTTACTCACCGCTTCCCAACAACGCAGAGAGAAGGTGTAGACTCACTGGTCCTTCCCAACAATGCAGAGAGAAACAACAGGTGTAGACTAACAGTGAAATACTTACTCACCGGTCCTTCCCAACAATGCAGAGAGAAACAACAGGTGTAGACTAACAGTGAAATACTTACTCACCGGTCCTTCCCAACAATGCAGAGAGAAACAACAGGTGTAGACCTAACAGTGAAATACTTACTCACCGGTCCTTCCCAACAACACAGAGAGAAACAACAGGTGTAGACTAACAGTGAAATACTTACTCACCGGTCCTTCCCAACAATGCAGAGAGAAACAACAGGTGTAGACTAACAGTGAAATACTTACTCACCGGTCCTTCCCAACAACACAGAGAGAAACAACAGGTGTAGACTAACAGTGAAATACTTACTCACTGGTCCTTCCCAACAATGCAGAGAGAAACAACAGGTGTAGACTAACAGTGAAATACTTACTCACTGGTCCTTCCCAACAACACAGAGAGAAACAACAGGTGTAGACTAACAGTGAAATACTTACTCACGGGTCCTTCCCTAAAAAAGACGAAGGAGAGATACTACAAACGTTCTTGTTCTTTACGTTCTATCAAGATCTCAACTGCCTTTTGTACAGTTTGAACAAGAGTAGACAAAATAGTGACACCCAATGTTATGGCAAAACCGTGTCTGTTCCATGTGAGGAATGTCTGCTGTGAAGACCGTGGTGTTGTGTTCACGTGTACCTTTTCATCATCAACTTTCATGTTTTTGTACTTGGCGAAGCGCTGGTTTTCGTCAAAGTCCTCCATGTTGATCTTTAGGTTGTAGTCGCCTAGAAAACAGAGTCAAATACCGGTCATAAAGAGCCAAAATGGCCACCGATTGTCACCCAGGTGGGTGAGACAGTAGTGGTGGTGGATGAGTTGAGTTGCTGTGGCCTCGTACAATGTAAAGCACTCAGGGCCATGATCAGACTTGAGATAAGTGAACTTAACAAGGACTTAAGCCAATAAAAGATTGACTTATGTCAACATTTTTGGACTTGAGTCCATTTTAAGTCAACTTATCTCAAGTTGGAAATTGGGCTCTTTAAGCTCTCTCTAATATAAAAGCAATTCATTGTCATTATTAGGTACATTCCATGTGAATTTGGCCACATGCCTTTTAGATGTTTTTTCTAGCCAAGACTTGTTACCTGACTAGGAAAACTCTATGTCCTAGTTATAACCTGACTAAGGCCAGGAAAATCTCTGGGTCATATTACTATTACAGCCTGTTCCTAGGGGCCGGGAGTTTTTCCTGGTCAGATCAAGTGGTGGGGAAAAACTCTTGGCCCTAGTTGTAGGTTTTCCTCTTCACCTTGAGAGGTGAGGTAGTGTAGGGGGTCGTTCCCTAGCCAGAACTCTCCGTCTGACTTGCTGTCTCCAAAACCATGCTTATACTCCACCCACGCTCTGTAGAGGGAGGGAGACACACCCACATGCACGTGATGCTAAACCTGAAACCAACGAGATTGCACGCCAGCGGGAGCGGAAAATGTTTTAGTATCTCAGATTGTTTTGGCAATTCTCACAAAAATGTAATTGGGAGGAAGGATGTTTGAGTTATATCATTAAAAGTACCAAAGTGCCCACTCTGGAAATATGATGTACTTGTAGGGTATATTGTTCCAAACAATGTCTTTAACATTTGTTTTAAATCAAAAAATGTTGTTTTGAGATATTCATAATTATAGTGTTGAATAAATGAATGTGAATGTGTAAGTCAGAGTCTGGACATATTCCATCAGTTAGATCACATTATAAAGAGTATGATGACACCATGATGTTGTCTGTATCTGGTGCGGTTCACAGGTCATAAGGTCTTACAGGAGACGTGTAGGTCTTAAATGTAGCCACTTTAGGCCCTTTTATCACACGTTTTCTTTCCACCTACCTGTCGAAGGACTCTGTTCCGTCCTTTCTCCTCTGGATGACAGTCCAGCCTCCTCCATCACTCATGTCACAGAACACCATGAAGGAGGAGGGAGCCTGGTCCGGTCTGATCATATACAGGCCACTAACGGAGTTCCCATCCTTAAAGATCTCAGCACAGTCTAACACACAGAGGACATGGTTACAGTGCTTGCACACCAAATGGCACCCAATCCATTCCTTATACAGCGCATTATCTTTCAATATTTATGTCTGTTTTAAAAACTAAATTGAGTAGCTAATCAAACATGAATCACACAAAAAAACTAAATCCAGTTCAGTAAAAAGACATTCCATTCATTCTATGTTCTACCCATAGAATTCCACATTAACAGAAGGAGCTATGGGGTTCTACCCCTTGCCTGACCTTTGTACTGGCCCTCAGTCTGGAGGTGTGTCTGGGGGATCTGGGGCAGCTTCTGGGCCTGGCTGAAGTGAAGCCCCTGGATGTAGTGGTGCTGATCGTTGATCACCCTCACCAGGTACTCCATCTCAGCCTGCAGACGCCCCACCATCTCCCCACACTGCACTGGGGCCTAGTGGACAGGACGGACAGGGGGAGAGGGGGATCCTGTTCACTCTCTCAGGCTATACAACTCATTTAACAAAACTGTGTTTTTTAAGTCATCAGAATGATCCGTTCTATCACAGTTTTCAAGATAAAGGAACAAGTTTGTTAATTTTATGTTAGCCTACAAATGCTAATCTCAGTACATTAAACAATAACATAAATACAGAAACCTGTTATGATGTAATCTGATATGAACTATATTTGGATGCAGAGACAGACGATGCATGCACACACAAACAGACACACACACAAACATACATGCAGGTGGATGCAGAATACACCAAACTGGCACATAAAATGTCATCATCACAATGTATGTGGGTGTTAAGGAAGTAGAATTAGAATATGAACCAAAGCCAATCAAAATGTAAATAAATCTTACCGAGTGGCATTCCGTGAGGAACAAAAGCCCCAAAACTACTATGGTGGACGCTCCTGCCATGGCGTGTGAGCTATGTTCAACCATCAGTGTTACTGACGCTCTGTTCACCCTACCCTCTGACAACCCACCATGGAAGACACTGACTGCATCCCAAATGGCACCTGGTCAGTAGTAGTACACTATATAAGGAATAGGGTTCCATTTGGGACACACAACACTAGTGTCTAAACATCGGAGTCAGCACGAGTGTTCTGCTGTACTTTGAAAAATGACTAGTGACTTCCCACCATAGTCTGGCCATTGACCTTCTGATTAAACCTTGTTGTGTCTAGTGGTCTATTGCGTAGGAAGAGGGCTGCCTTTTGTAGTGTCTTCCCTCTATCTATCCTCCCTTCTCATAACCCAACTGGTGATACAATACCACCTTTTACTGGCGTCCTCTTAAACATGGCCCTTCAGACTCTTATTTGAGTTCAACGACTTGTAACTTTCCCTGCCTAAAGTCAACATTCCCCTTGTTTCATGTTTTAGCTCTAGTTTTGATTTACTTCTATTAATTCAATGGGCTTGATTCAGATCTTTTTTCATAATTAGGCCGTCATTGTAAATAAGAATTTGTTCTTAACAGATTTGCCTAGTTAAACAAAATACATGCATAAGGCTTTTCTTCCTCATATCAAAAAAATATATATTAATATTTGGTGGAATGTGTTTTTGATAAATGTATCTGTCCATTCAGTCTTATTCATTATGAACTAAAGGCTAAACTGATCTCAGATCAGCACTCTGAGACACTTTGTGGATACAGACCCAGGATGTCAAGCCAGTTCCACTGTTGTTTTTTTCCATTCTTCCCCTCCAAACAGGGGCTGATTTAGACCTGGGACACCAGGTGGGCGCAATTAATTATCAGGTAGAACAGAAAACCAGCAGGCTCTAGACCTTATAGGGTAAGATGTGAATACCACTGGTTCACATGATAGCTAAAGTGAGCTGTAGTAAGGTGTGTTCAGAGGTGTGGCCTGAATGGTCTGATCGCTCCAGAGGTGAGATGTGTTTACATGCTGATGTGATTCTGCCCAGAGATATTTGTCTGATGTGACCAGGCCTCCAAGTGTCTGAGGGAGAGCTGGCTGGCGTAGAGATGCCATGTATCCAACTCCAGCTACCTCCAATTGATGCTGGGTGACATACAGAAAGCCTATTGATGCCGGCATTATTGACCCTGACTAGTAGAGGTCACAGGGAAACCCAGTGTGGGTGCCACAGAGCTAACAGACTGTCATCTTCAGCTCCAACATGGGCTTATTAGTGGACTCTTCAATGTTTCCTTAGCTCTATCACAGGAAGAGAAGTGAAGCGAAGGAGGTGTTGGCTCAGTCATAAAGTTTTCGCCTTGTAAGCATTGGGTTGTCTACTTGTCCCAGCCATTGCTGATTACTGTTCTGAAACCACAGGATTTAACCAAACCTACTTATCGTGCCCTTCTATGTGTTTCAGTCCCACCCCCAGTGGAGTCCTCAGTGGTGAGGTAACCCTCTTCCAGAGCACTGGGTTCAAACCTACAGCCCTGTGCTAATGGGGTGAGATCCCACAGACTCCTTCACACTCATTACACTTCTCTTTGTAGTTTAGACATCGACATTCAGTGACTAAAGCAGAAAAGAAAGAGATGGGTTTTCGAACACATAACTCATGGATGAAAAGCATGACCTCGACCCCTAGATCAACCATCTCTTTCACATTTAATAGTTTTCTTTGTCATTTTGACAGTGACATTTGTGGAAATATCCACTAAAGCACAAGAAATGGGATTTGAACCCATGAATGGAAGGCAAGGACTCAGGCCTTGAGCCACCAAGTCTATCACGTTCATCAGCCTTCTCTTCGTAATGACCGAGGGACAGACAAACACAGAAAGATAGAGACAGACAAACACAGAAAGATAGAGACAGGCAAACACAGAAAGATAGAGACAGACAAACACAGAAAGATAGAGACAGACAAACACAGAAAGATAGAGACAGGCAAACACAGAAAGATAGAGACAGACACAAACACAGAAAGATAGAGACAGACAAACACAGAAAGATAGAGACAGACACAAACACAGAAAGATAGAGACAGACACAAACACAGAAAGATAGAGACAGACAAACACAGAAAGATAGAGACAGACAAACACAGAAAGATAGAGACAGACAACCATTGATTCTGTTGTTCATTGTGACTGGCGTTGTTTCTGTTTCCGTCTGTTCAGATGACAGGCTAGAGCGAACAACTTTCGTCACAGCTGAGAAGGTTAGTGTTGGTGTTGGTCACACCGTGCCGTGCCGTGCCACCTGGTGCTTTTGGCAGCTGTCTATATCCAGGAACCACTTCCTGCACTTGCAGCATTTGACCGGCTTCCCTTTACCATGGATGTTCATGTGACTCAAGGTCATGAACTTCCTCCCACACAACGTGGAGACGAACGGCTTCTCGCCGGCGTGAAACTTTAGGTAAATGTTGCTTCACACATATACGTACACATATCTTCTCCCCTGCCGCACGCTTCACACATATACGTCTTCTCCCCTGCCGCACGCTTCACACATATACGTCTTCTCCCCTGAGCGCACGCTTCACACATATACGTCTTCTCCCTGCCGCACGCTTCACACATATACGTCTTCTCCCTGCCGCACGCTTCACACATATACGTCTTCTCCCCTGAGCGCACGCTTCACACATATACGTCTTCTCCCCTGCCGCACGCTTCACACATATACGTCTTCTCCCCTGCCGCACGCTTCACACATATACGTCTTCTCCCCTGCCGCACGCTTCACACATATACGTCTTCTCCCCTGCCGCACGCTTCACACATATACGTCTTCTCCCTGCCGCACGCTTCACACATATACGTCTTCTCCCTGCCGCACGCTTCACACATATACGTCTTCTCCCCTGCCGCACGCTTCACACATATACGTCTTCTCCCCTGCCGCACGCTTCACACATATACGTCTTCTCCCCCTCCCCTGCACGCTTCACACATATACGTCTTCTCCCTGCCGCACGCTTCACACATATACGTCTTCTCCCCTGCCGCACGCTTCACACATATACGTCTTCTCCCCTGCCGCACGCTTCACACATATACGTCTTCTCCCCTGCCGCACGCTTCACACATATACGTCTTCTCCCCTGCCGCACGCTTCACACATATACGTCTTCTCCCCTGCTTCTCCCTGCACGCTTCACACATATACGTCTTCTCCCTGCCGCACGCTTCACACATATACGTCTTCTCCCCTGCCGCACGCTTCACACATATACGTCTTCTCCCCTGCCGCACGCTTCACACATATACGTCTTCTCCCCGCACGCTGCCCCCTGCACGCTTCACACATATACGTCTTCTCCCCTGCCGCACGCTTCACACATATACGTCTTCTCCCCTGCCGCACGCTTCACACATATACGTCTTCTCCCCTGCCGCACGCTTCACACATATACGTCTTCTCCCCTGCCGCACGCTTCACACATATACGTCTTCTCCCCTGCCGCACGCTTCACACATATACGTCTTCTCCCCTGCCGCACGCTTCACACATATACGTCTTCTCCCCTGCCGCACGCTTCACACATATACGTCTTCTCCCCTGCCGCACGCTTCACACATATACGTCTTCTCCCCTGCCGCACGCTTCACACATATACGTCTTCTCCCCTGCCGCACGCTTCACACATATACGTCTTCTCCCCTGCCGCACGCTTCACACATATACGTCTTCTCCCCTGCCGCACGCTTCACACATATACGTCTTCTCCCCCTGCCGCACGCTTCACACATATACGTCTTCTCCCTGCCGCACGCTTCACACATATACGTCTTCTCCCCTGCCGCACGCTTCACACATATCGTCTTCTCCCCTGCCGCACGCTTCACACATATACGTCTTCTCCCCTGCCGCACGCTTCACACATATACGTCTTCTCCCCTGCCGCACGCTTCACACATATACGTCTTCTCCCCTGCCGCACGCTTCACACATATACGTCTTCTCCCCTGCCGCACGCTTCACACATATACGACTTCTCCCTGCCGCACGCTTCACACATATACGTCTTCTCCCCTGCCGCACGCTTCACACATATACGTCTTCTCCCCTGCCGCACGCTTCACACATATACGTCTTCTCCCCTGCCGCACGCTTCACACATATACGTCTTCTCCCCTGCCGCACGCTTCACACATATACGTCTTCTCCCCTGCCGCACGCTTCACACATATACGTCTTCTCCCCTGCCGCCGCTTCACACATATACGTCTTCTCCCCTGCTGCACGCTTCACACATATACGTCTTCTCCCCTGCCGCACGCTTCACACATATACGTCTTCTCCCCTGCCGCACGCTTCACACATATACGTCTTCTCCCCTGCCGCACGCTTCACACATATACGTCTTCTCCATTGCCGCACGCTTCACACATATACGTCTTCTCCATTGCCGCACGCTTCACACATATACGTCTTCTCCATTGCCGCACGCTTCACACATATACGTCTTCTCCCCTGCCGCACGTTTCACACATATACGTCTTCTCCCCTGAGCGCACTCTTTCATGTGCCTCTAGCACTGGGTGTTGGCTTAAAGTCTTGCCTCATTGTTTGCAGTGTAGCGATTCCTTGCCTGTCTTGGGGGAATCTGTATTGGAGCTATGCTGCCGGCGGTGCTGCTCTCGCTGGGGTGTCTGAGAACTGCGTCGACTGTCTTCTGGTGTCTGTGGCGTAGGAACACGAGGAGTCTTCGGCGTCTGGGGCAGAGAGGCCGAATTCAAACAATCGGGTTCAGACTTAGGAAGACACTTTCACTGTGTTCAGCTCCTGACTGCTGTTTTTTCTGGATCATTCCCTCAGTGTCTGCCTCTGACTTGAGAGCAGTGTTGGTCCCACGGCTCATTGTGTCCATTTCATGAATACCGTCCCAACATGCAGCATGCTCTTGTTTGACTGCTGGCAATTTGGCGCTTGCCTCCTGTAGAAATAAACAACAGTTTTTAATTCAGGAATATTATTCTGATATTTTCAAGTGGAATATTATGGATAGTCATATAAAGTGATGTAGTGGGCTCACCAGCACAGTGCATTCTAAAAGTGTTGTGCTCATCCTCAGTCAAATTGCAAGTTTGCATGCAGAGGATTCCCTCTCCTGGAGAAAGTGGGACATTGCCATTCTCTGTCAGAATGATGACAAATGAGTGAGTGAATCTATGTCACAAACTACAACTTCCAACCACCTGACCAATGATCAGATGTGGTTGTTTGGTTAATAAATATATCGTTAGATTAAGTTAGCATGCAAGTGGTAGCCAACTCAACATTCTGTTACTCAGATCTACTATGCTGGGACACTGGAGTTCATGGTTCTAGCTCATTCAAAATCTGGACCTCGAATCCTGTGCTGACCTAGAAATCTGCTGCTGATTTTCATTCTTTCCATCTTATCAAGGACAAATTTTGACTTTTGGGGGTGCATTCAATGGGTCTGGCAAGTTCATTGGTAGCAAGCCAGATAGGGTACACGCACAGTAGACGACTAAACTCAACTCCAAGACGTACGATGGAGTTGAGCAGCGACTATTGTGGGCGGACTGGAGCTCTGACATCAAATAAAATATATTTTTTAATCAAAAACTACGAATTTCAGCACCCAAAGAATAGCTGGCATTGCAACGTGGTCTCGGAGCATTTCGTATTATTCTGTACGTAAATCCGAGACACTACCTTTAGTATGATATGTTATGGTATGTACTTTTGGATGTCCGTAATCCATTTATTATCGTATGTTACGAATTACAATTCGTATTATATGTTATGAATTGCTAGTGCTGAGCGATTAACAACATTTCGGGGGGGGTTCGGTTATTAAACAACTAATTGACCAACGTCAGTTAAATTACTTGAATTACACTCTAGAGAGAAATCAATTCAGGAACTATGTGGGACGCTGGGCTGAAGGGAGTTGTAGATTTTACTAAGCATATATTCAACCTAGTTTAGTGCAAAAACGTGGTAATTAACTACAATGACCATAATACATTTTCCGGCTCAGACAGATAAAGATCTCTGCAAGGATACACCCAAGACAATACAGTATGAAATCCCCCCGATCACACTTCTAGGTCTCGTCATGGAGACGTTTGCTAGCTAAGCTCATGCGCAGAAACACATCATCGGGTCTAACGGTCGTCTCGTACCGAACTGCGCATGTGCAGGCCGTGAACTCAAAGGCACTCCTTTGATATAAAGTTGTTTATGACAAATTTAAATGTGTCAGTTTGAAACTTTCACAGGGTTGGAGTAATAACATGTTCAACTACTTAAGATGTTGGCTCAAATCTAGGTTGTGCCTTTAGATTTCAAGAAAATTAACAACTAAGGAAGAATTTTTCACTTCTCTCAATGACTTATCAAACACCAAACATCAGCCTGGTCTGTTTCGCAATTCCCAGAAGTCTCACAATGTTGCGCCTCTGGGTTTATAAACTCTGGAATTTCCATTAACAAGCTAAAATCATTGTAATCTCATTATTTCATAATGCATTTATTGTTGAAAAAAATATGCTAAACCGAAATCGAACTGTGACAAACAAATGTATAACTGATACGACCTCAAAAAGCATGAATTACTCAGCACAACAAAATGCAATTTGTACATTATGTTACAAATTGCAATTTGTACAATATGTTACGAATGTGCAAAAACGTATGATATGTTATGAATTCCAATTTGTTGTGGCTAACGTTAGCTAGCTCTAGGGATTAAGGTTAGGCATTAGGTTATAAAGGTTAGGTGAAGGGTTAGCTAACATGCTAAGGAGTTGCAATGTAGCTAAACAGTAATAAGTAGTTGCTAAAGTTGCCTGTGACGAGATTCGAACATGGGACCTTTTGGAAAGAGGATACCTAGCCAGTTGCACAACTGAATGCATTCAACCAAAATGGGTCTTCAGCATTTAACCCAACTCCTCTGAATCAGAAAGGTGCGGGGAGCTGCTTTAATTGACTTTTCTGTCATCTGTGCCCGGGGAGCAGTTGTTGTGGGGGGAGCTAACTGCTTTGCTCAAGGGCAGAACTTGAATTTTCCCACCTTGCCGGCTCAGGGATTCGAACAAGCAACCTTCGTTGTTTTTGCCTTAAGTAATCCATTTTATGTAACCATACCAAATGTAACATATACTAATTTCAGTATCCCGGATTTGAGTTTACTTTGTTACGTCTAGTCAATGAGACCAGTCTGCGCATTTTAGCACCCAAGCACGCATTTACTTTGTGTGCTGAAATCTTTATTTTTATCCAGTTGGTAGTTAGTCTTGTCCCATCGTTGCAACTCCCGTACGGACTAGGAAATCGTTGTTTTTTAATTTTTTAAAACATGTATTTTATGTGACGTCGGAATTTATATTCGCCACTCAACTCCATCATGAATCTCGGAATTTAGTGTAGTCGGCTAACCGAATGTTAGTTTTGTCACTCTGCCCGTGTGGCAAGTAGTCCTTCCATTCTCGTTTCGAATACTTTCAATTAATGTTTAATTCTTCTTTCATAGCATTGTATTTCTTGAGCCATGTTTTGCTTTATTTCCAAATATGAATTGGAGGAGCCATCCTCAAAGAGTTTGCAGATTTCTGCTGCGGCGGTTTCGCTCAACATCTCCATGATCGACGCTACCTGTGTTGCAAGATGCAGTCTGAATCCGATACAACCAGAACGTGATTCCATCTGAACATCAAAATAATGTTACCAAACAATCAGTTTATGAATGAAACCTGTCCTGTTTGGCTGAAAACTCGTACAAAGTAGACTGTTGATTGTTTACATCAGAGGTTCTTACACTTTTTCAGCCTGAGACCCAAATTAGAAATGATGTTTTCCTGGGACCCAAGTTTAGGAACATATGCAACTATATGTAAATATTGGTACATTTCATTGCCCTTATGCCTAAAACAAATGCAATATAGACAAAAACAAATAACAATGAAATTAAATTACCATATAAATAGCTATTCATGTCTATTTTCACCCATTAAAAACTCTTACATATCTGTCTAGGTTGGAACTGTTGCTGTTAAAATTAAATAAATCATTGTAATTCTGAACTGGAACAAACTGATTGATCACATCACACAGATACATAACAGAACAGACAAGCAGGATTTTTGTGCAACCCTAAGTAACAGTACAGATAAAATGTTCAGGCCTACTGTACATCTTACTGTAGAAATGATTGCCGAAAGACAGTCTAGGTTGGAGCTGTTGCTGTTAAAACAGAAGTCATAACTTTTATTCTGAACTGGAATAAACTGATTGATCTAGGCTGTATAACATCCGGCCGTGATTGGGAGTCCCATAGGGAGGCGCACAATTATCCCAGCATCGTCCAGGTTTGGCCGGGGTAGGCCGTCATTGTAAATAAGAATTAGTTCTTAATTGACTTGCCTATTTAAATAAAAAGGTTCAATTTAAATAAAAAATATTTCAAAAAACAATCACACGGATGTAGAGCAGAAAATACACAGTTTTCAACAAGCATGTCTATTCTGGGATGTTTTTGACAGTGCAACACTGCTTAGCATTGGAAATGGTTTTTGTTTTATGTACTTGTTTTTTAAGTAACCCAGAGTTGAGAACCCTGACTGACATGGGTATGTGGTGCCAAACTGGACCAGAAAAACTACTGCTTTCTCAGTTAGGCAGGAGACCGCTTCCTGCTGTAGTTGAGCAACCCAGAACTGTGTGTGTGTTTGCCTCAAAAAGTATCTCGCTTCAATCAGTTTCTTTCAGTTCAGAATAAAAATTATGACTTGTATTTTAACAGCAACAGTTCCAACCTAGACCTGTTTTCAACAATAATTTCTACAGTAAATTGTAGTGGGCCTGATAATTGTTCATCTTCATCTGTACTGTTAGGGTTGCACTATCAGTAGCTAGCTAGCATGCTTTGGCTAACGGTAGCTATTAGCTGTGTACAAGGCCAGGGGATTGTTTGAAAGAGAAACTCACATCTACTAGTATGAGAGATAGTACTCCCTTATTTCTGCTTATCATCACCTGTTATAAAATGACAACAATGCCTTGCTAGCGGATTTACTTTCCCACAGTCGAAGCACTGTTTCCTGAAGCATTCTGCCCTGTTCTGAAATAATTCCCTGGGTATAACGTGTCGTTATATGAATTTGTTCGTTTTGATTGACTCATTACTAAGAACTTTCCCGCACAAAACACATTGAGGGAGGTCCTCCTTATTTCTCAAAGTTTGTATGACAGAGCGAGAAACTCATCGGTGTATTGGCTTCTCATGACGATTGCGCTCAGTCAGAACTTGTTGCTAGCATGAGTCAATTTGAACGACAGCGCATCATCCGCCGCTCAACCACCGCGCATCATCTGCCGCTGAACCACCGCGCATCATCTGCCGCTGAACCACGGCGCATCATCCGCCGCTGAACCACAGCGCATCATCTGCCGCTGAACCACAGCGCATCATCCGCCGCTGAACCACAGCGCATCATCCGCCGCTGAACCACAGCGCATCATCCGCCGCTGAACGACAGCGCATCATCCGCCGCTGAACGACAACGCATCATCCGCCGCTGAACGACAGCGCATCATCCGCCGCTGAACCACAGCGCATCATCTGCCGCTGAAAGACAGCGCAGCAGCTTGTGGGTCGCGGAGGGATCTTCAAGAAAAAAGATCAGGTAAACCGCGAAGCACATGGGCATCTTCCACACAAACAGGTGATAAACTAAGCAGAGACCGTTGCTAAACTGAGAGCGCTGCTAAACAGAGAGCGCACTAAACAGAGACCGCAGTTGCACTTGGCCAAATCAATTCCAGTAATTCATTACATAATTATACATTTACTCTGACACGTCGCGACCCAACATTAACAGGTCCGCGACCCATACTTTAAGAAAGGCTGGTTTACATGGGTTTTCACTAAAGTTAGTTACAACAGCCACAAACTCATAATTTATTCTATTTACATAGCGCATTTTGAAATAATCTCAAATCGCACAAAAAAAAGACAAACACTGTAATTTATAAAAACAAGTCATTAGAAAGTTCATGGTTTAAGTGGTCATCTGAGGGAGGTGGTCAATCGGGGAGAGAAAGTCCGTTGGCAGGCAGGAAGCACGGTCTCATCACAGTGTCTCGCTGTTTTTTTCCGTAGTATGACTCAGTCAGATTAAGTTTGAGTTGAACCACTGCAGTCCATGGAATCCGTAGTAGGTAGTTAACTAACGTTACTCCTTCACTACTACCAAAATGAAGCACCCCACTTGGATGGCTAAACCGCGCCTATTTCTACAATTTATCTTCATAAAATCTGATTTTAAACATAACACTAACCTTTACCCTAACATTAAATTCAAAACAAAAAGCGAATTATTGTTTTCATAAATTACAATAATAGCCATGGTCGGTGTCGCTTAATGATGACGTTTTAACGTACATTTTAATTTACCGTAAACACATGGTATAATCCGCAGTGAATGTCTTGGGCAGGGGCCTCTAAACTTTTCGAGCATGATAGATACTTAACAAAACTAAACATTTCTCGAGCTACACAATTTATAGCACATTATTTGATTCTCCTCTACCCTGCAACTCTTCCCTGGGTCCTTGGTGTACAATATCCGTTTTCTGTCAATATACCAAGAATTAAAAAAAATAGATATATATGTTTTACTCAATATTACAATTATTCATAGAGGAACAACGAGCAATCCTCAAATCACATCAGAAGAACAATTGTGACTTCTGGAAAAAAAATTGTGCTGGAAATTAATTGGCAGATATTGTGTTACGTTTGTCTTTTTAAGCCAAAACTGGCTAACCAGGGGTGGGATAATGTCAATGTGGCTTTGATTAGATAGTAGCTTTGCAATGGAACACATTAATTGCTTGTCGAGCTACTCATAGGTGGGCTGCGAGTTACTGGTAGCTCGCCATATACGCTACCGTTCAAAAAGAAAATACTATTTTCTTGTCCATTAAAATAACATCAAATTGATCAGAAATACAGTGTGGACATTGTTAATGTTGTAAATGACTATTGTAGCTGGAAACTGCAGATTTTTTAAATGTAATATCTACATAGGCGTACAGAGGCCCATTATCAGCAACCATCACTCCTGTGTTGAAATGGCACATTGTGTTAGCTAATCCAAGTTTATAATTTCAAAAGGCTAATTGATCATTAGAAAACCCTTTTACAATTATGTTAGCACAGCTGAAAACTGTTGTGCTTATTAAAGTAGCAATACAACTGGCCTTCTTTAGGCTAGTTGAATATCTGGAGCATCAGCATTTGTGGGTTCGAATACAGGCTCAAAATGGCCAGAAACAAATACCTTTCTTCTGAAACTCGTCAGTCTATTCTTGTTCTGAGAAATGAAAGCTATTCCATGCGAGAAATGGCCAAGAAACTGAAGATCTCGTAGAACGCTGTGTACTACTCCCTTCACAGCGCAAACTGTCTCTAACCAGAATAGAAAGAGTAGTGGGAGGCCCTG
Source organism: Oncorhynchus nerka (assembly GCF_034236695.1). NCBI lineage: Eukaryota > Metazoa > Chordata > Actinopteri > Salmoniformes > Salmonidae > Oncorhynchus > Oncorhynchus nerka. The sequence goes on along the minus strand of NC_088413.1, from coordinate 21,169,632 downwards.
GTGCACAACTGAGCAAGAGTACATTAGTGTCTAGTTTGAGAAACAGACACTTCACAAATCCTCAACTGGCAGCTTCATTAAATAGTACCTGCAATACACCAGTCTCAACGTGAAGAGGCGACTCAAGGATGTTGGCCTTCTAGGCAGAGTTTCTCTGTCCAGTGTCTGTGTTATTTTGCCCATCTTAAGCTTTTCTTTTTATTGGCCAGTCTGAGATATGGATTTGTCTTTGCAACTCTGCCTAGAAGACTTGGATTAGCTAACGCAATGTGCCATTGGAACACAGGAGCGATGGTTGCTGATAATGGGCCTCTGTACGCCTATGTAGATATTCCATTTTTTTTTTATCAGGCGTTTCCAGCTACAATAGTCATTTACAACATTAACAATGTCTACACTGTATTTCTGATCAATTTGATGTTATTTTGATGGACACATTTGCTCTTCTTTCAAAAACAAGGACATTTCTAAGTGACCCCAAACTTTTGAAGGGTAGTGTACCTGTTGGAGAACCATGGTCTAGGGGCTCTATTCAATCTGGATTGCTGAAGCATTACAGATAGCGTGTTAAAAATGGGATTTCATATTGCGCCGACATCTGCAACGTTTACAGTGAATGCAGTCTCCATTAACACGGGAACATCGACCTTTACATTTCAATCACACTGTAATGCTGAATTTCCGCGATAGGGATTTGGTTAAGTAATGCATCCATTCTTGTTTCTTGAGGTTAGCACATACATTGTGTGTCTATATATAGACCATTGATTGGATATGTATAACCAATCCAACCAATTGGAGAGCTGTGATTACTTACAAGGAAGCAGATATAAGTGATTGTTGTAAGCAATTAATAAAAATACTGCAGAAAAAAGCTATCCAGGGGGCCATTTCCCATGAATTTAATTGACATTTATTTGATTTGACAGCATAAACCTGCACTTCCTCTGTCATGTATTAACCCTTCTCTTGCGATACCTGATTGTGTAAACTGTCCGCGCACTGTGCATTTCAACGGCTGTGTTTACACAGGCAGCCTAATTCAGATCTTTTCCCCCAACTAATTGGTCTTTTAACAAATCAGGTCGGCTCTGAAAAAGATTGGATGTGAAAAGATCTCATGTGATTGGTCAAAAGACCAATTTGGAGAAAAATATCAGAATTGGGTTGCCTGTGTAAACTGCTTCTCACCTGTGTTATACCTCAGTATTGCCGCGTTCATGTGCTAGTCGGAACTTAAACATTTCCGACTTGCTAACTGGTTCAGCGCAGCAAGTGTATAAACACCTATGATAACTAGAGCCAATTAGCAAGTCATTAATTTCAGCGTTTCCTAGTTACGACTAGCACGTGAACATGCATTGGTCTCAAATGACCCTGTCAGCAAACTCCTTCAAAACATGCAGGAAAACTTTTTATTAGTTGCATTGTTCATCCCTGTGATTCAGTCACACAGTGAAGTCAGCCATGCCAGACGAGGGCTCAGTCCAATCCACTGGCTCCGTAATGTCCTGCTTCGTCCTCCTGGACTTCTTCTAGTGGTAAAATAAAACCATGTCCCAAGTTGGGATCAATAAAGTACTACTCTAAAAACAAGCCTTTCCCAGGGACAACCCCATCTTACCTTATGACCAAGGTAAGACGGGATGTATTGTACTAAACAGTCACATAAAGCTAATGAGTGTCATCTTTAGGTAAATATTAATTTAGAGTTAACAACATACATTTCTCAACTTCTATCTGTGGACCTATCATCCAAGAGACTAAAAGGCGAAACGTTTTGATTAGGAAACCTATAGCTATTGTAAATCACTTCAGATACAGCTAACACACACACACACATACTGTACAACACCTTTTCTACAGTCAAGCAGAAAGTTCGTTTTGAGCGTGAGGCGGCTCTCCGCACCGCGACTGCTGTCTGTGTCTCCGGACGCTGCAGAGTTGAGTGAAGGACTGGCCGCACCGAGAGCAGATGTAGGGTTTCTCCTGGGTGTGAACGGTCCTGTGTCTCTTAAGGTGACTTGACGAAATGAAACTCTTCCCACAGATCGAGCACCGGTACCGCCTCTCGCCACTGTGGATTAGCAGGTGCACCCGGAGGTTGTTGGGCTGCGCGAATGACTTGCCGCAGTGTGGGCAGCTGAACGGCCGCTGTCCCGTGTGGACCCTCTGGTGCACCTCCAGGGACGCCTGGCTGTGGAAGATGCGGCCGCAGAAGTTACAGCCCATTGGCTCGTTCGTCGTCGTGGCTCCATGCGGCTGCCTCTGATTCGTTGGCGGTGCGGGAGGAGGAGGAGCTGTCATGTCAAAGGGGGCGAAGACGCCCATATCGCTGCCGGGGAACTGTCTGGACTGGCTCTCTACGTCAGCCTGGGTTTGGTAGGAGCAAGATGGATGCCCGGCAGCCTCTGCGTTTGCGGCTGCTGCCTGGGCCAAGGAAAGCCCCAGATGCCCCAGGACCCTCTCCTGCATCAGAGCCAGATCCAAACCAGGGCTATTCAGTATCTCTGTGCTGAGATCTGGTCCTGTTGGCTGCTGGGGTCTCTGGTTCACACCCTCTGTCCCCATCTCTGACTTGAGGTTAGCTTCCGATCCACTGGTCCTAGTGGGCTCAGTGGGGTCCTCTGTGGCTGCAGTGGGCGAGCTGTGAGTGTCAGCCATGTTATGTCTCTCGCTGTCATCGTCGTTGGGTTCTGGAACTACCATCAAGGATGAAAAAGGAGTAATCAACACAATGATCAGACATTCCTAATCATATACAATAGGTTGCCTTTAAACACAGCACAAGTCCTAAGAGTTGATGTCTTCAGTTAAGGGCTAAGAGTTGATGTCTTCAGTTAAGGCCTGTGTGTTGGGTATTTCAACAGTGAGTGGATTGTAAATAAGTAATCAATATCTGCACTGAAACTTACCAGTGGGTCTACTCTCTGAGCGGATGTTTTGTTCTACTTTCAGGTCCACGCCACAGCTGTCTACTCTTTCCTGCTTGATTAGGGACAATGCAGTTCTGTCTTCCTGTAAATAAAATAGAAAAATACAGATTACGTTTCAGCCTATTCCATGTAATTTATGTTCATTTTGACAGCAAAAACACACCTGAGGCATGTGGTGGTATTGTGAATGGTCCTCGATTGTAGCCAGGGGGCCTCGGGCCTGGTCATTACTCACTGGCATGGCAATTGAAGACACTGAAACTACGAAGCATTGTCATTATTAGGATCATTGTATGAAGATCTGGGCACATATCCACAAAGTGTCTCAGAGTAGGAGTGATGATCTAGCATCAGGTGCCCTGCTCTTATTCATTATGATTCAGGTTAAAAGGCTAAATTGATCCTAAATCAGCACTCCTATTCTGATATGCTTAGTGAAACTGCTTACAAACAAACAAACAAACTAATCCGTTACCAGGAAAAATATTGTAATTAGATTACAGATACTTTTGAAAAACTAGGATTACTCCTAGGATTACCTTTAAATTCAGAAACAATGTTTGCGTGAATTTTTCTGTTTTCTCGATGACATTCAAATCAGCATTGAAAAAAGGCACAAGTTAAGTTTGTTTCACCTGAGTGAGTCTGACCACAAGTCAGAGACCACTATGATGTCAGGGACCACTATGATGTCAGAGACCACTATGATGTCAGAGACCACTATGATGTCAGAGACCACTATGATGACACGCCCAAGGTGTTTGATGGATTGCGGGAAAAGAGCAGGAATAGGCTTTTGTAGGCTACAGTCCAAGCTATGTCTTCCAATGGTGCGACTGCTGTCGTCATCCAAAGATTATCCAACTTGAATAAACACTTGGAGGTTAGGATGACAGCAGTGGTGTTGTAGCCTACGGACGATACGAATATCACCTATTATTGATATCTACATGAATCACACTGCTGTTCTCTCATTTAGCCATTTGCACCTTTGCCGGATTGTGGTTGATGGTTGTTCACAAATGTGTACAATTCATTCAAAAAGTATTCACACCCCTTGACCTTTTCCACATTTTGTTGTGCTACATCCTGAATTTAAAATTGATTCAATTGAGATTTTGTTCACTGGCCTACACATAATATCCCATAATGTCAAAGTGGAAATATGTTTTTAGAAATGTTTACAAATGAATAAAACATGAAAAGACATTGAATATATCCCTTTGAGCACGGTGAAGTTATTAATTCATTACAATTACATGGTGTATGAATAAACCCAGTCACTACAAAGATACAGGTGTCCTTCCTAACTCCGTTTGCCGGAAAGGAAGGAAACCCCTCAGGGATTTCACCATGAGGCCAATGGTGACTTTAAAAAAAAACTGTTCAAGTTTAATGGCCGTGATAGGAGAAAACGGAGGAGGGATCAACAACTACTAGCCTAATTGACAGTGAAAAGAAGGAAGCCTGTACATAATAAAACACATTCCAAAACATTCCTCCTGTTTGCAACAAGGCACTAAAGTAATACTGCAAAAAAATGTGGCAAAGTAATTCACTTTTTGGGGCAAATCCAAAACAACACATTACTGAGTACACAACTTCATATTTTCAAGCATAGTGATGACTGAATCATGTTATGGGTATGCTTGTAATCATTAAGGATTGGGGAGTTTTAAGGATAAAAAGTATCTGAATGGAGCTAAGTATAGGCAAAATCCTAGCGGAAAACCTGGTTCAGCCTGCTTTCCACCAGACACTGGGAGATGAATTCACCTTTCAGCAGGACAATGGCCGATTTGACAGAGCTTGAATAATTTTTTAAATAATAAGTGGCAAATGTTGCATAATCCAGGTGTAGAAAGCTCTTAGAGACGAACTCAGAAAGACTCACCGCTGTAAACGCTGCCAAAGTTGCTTCTTCAAAGTATTGACTCAGGGGTGTGAATACTTATGTAAATTAGTATCTGTATTTAATTTTCAGTAAATGTGCAAACATTTCTAAAAACACGTTTTCCCTTTGTCATTCTGGTGTGATGTGTGTAGATGGGTGAGAAAAAAAAACATTGAATCCATTCCGAATTCAGGCTGTTACACAACAAAGTCGAGGGGCGCAAATACTTTCTGAAGGCACTGGCACTGTGTGTACTTTATCCAAATACTGGTTTAATTGTACAGCCAGTGAAGTATGCACTCTCGCAACAGCTGCATAATGTTGAACCCACCCTATGGAATAACAGTTTGAGGGAGTTCCTCCCTTCTACACTCCTCCGTGTTATTGTGCTCCATTACTGTCAAACACAAGTTTCATTTAAGAAGTCCACGAGTGGGGCTTTTATTGCTCAATCTAATTTGTGCTGATTCCCAAAACTTGCCCTCACCAAAAATATTGCAGTCAGAGGGAAGTATAAACTGCAGTATGTCGCAAATACTTCGTTCAAAATGACAGTATTTTTTTACTGCAGTAATTTTGCAGTTACAGTGCCGTGTACCTGCAGTTCAACTACAATCACTGCGTCCAAAATACCAGTCGACTGCACTTTTACTTCCGTTTCAAAAGTAAAATCTTGTTTTGTATGGGTGTCCATTTACCTAACAGACATGCTCAAACTCGTGCACTTTTGATAAATGCAAATTATGGAAATATCAAAGCGTCAGCAACAAAAACATAAACATTAGGCCTATAGCAAAGGCAGCATATGTCATTCATTTTTCTTAAGCAAATGGTACTTTTCGGTAGTGCTCAATGCATGCCATTCCATGAGAGCAGCATTTATTTTTCAACTCGAAGCAAATGAGGCCGATCAGTCCTCCATGACAAGATAAACAACAAAGCAAGTTAATAAATCCTTCGTTTTTGGGTTATGCTCCGGTAAAAGAATTTGGCTAATATATATTTCAAGTCGTATTCTTCAAGATCATGGGTTATTCAATTAATTGGAATGACTGGAAATCGGACAGACTTTGTTAATGTAAAGATAACCTAATTGTATTATCTGTAGTAGAAAGTAATGGGTTCGAAGAAGCCTACAAAGCCAACCCTTACAGTAAAATGCAACATCGATTTATGGCCATCTATGTAAACGCTAACATTGATTCATCCCGCAATAGCTCTCGTTCAATTGGTAATATTCATTTTTACCTTCTAATGCCTCTTAAAGGGAAAGTAATCAGATTACGTTCGGGAGTTTGGGCAAGACAAACATTACGTTGCTGATTACAATTTGACAGGTAACTAACGGATTGCATTTAGAAACCCAGCCCTGTTTATAACCCGTTTATATACATAAATAATAATAAGCTGTCGGTACCTTCATGTGGTCTCAAATTAACTGCATGCATTTCATTCCGTAGATCGCGTCTTCTGAGTCTTCGCTCATAGCTCCGCATCTTCACGTCCATTTCGCGTAATTTTCGTCGGAGCACATATTTCTCTTTCTCGGTTTGCTCTCTCTCCCTCTCAATTTGCACTCTTTCCTGCTCCATTTGGGAACGCAGAGAGGAATAACCATCATCAACAATTTTGCAGATCTCGACCACCGCCGAATTGGCTAGCACCTCCATTATCGAAGCTATTTGCAATTGATAACCAACACAGTCCGCCATTGTTGCCATTTCTGCTCTTCATGCACCGTTTGATCTACAACCGAAATACTTTAGCCAAATTGCCTATCGTTGCTTAAAAATGTCGGATGATTATACTAGTTTGAATACTTATGTAAAGCCCTAGCTTGTTATTGTTGAATAACGATACTGCTTCGGGTCTAGAAGGATGCTATAGTGTCGCCTGTTGATGACGTACCGCTCTTCTCGTTTGACTGGATTAGCACATTACCGCCACCTTCGGAGTTTGAAAGTAGAGACAGGACTAAAACAACTATTCTAAACAAAACATTACACTGCACGAGAGCTGACACACACAACCAATATTTTTCATATCATTTTTAAATTGTTAAAACATAATAGCCTTACCCCAAAAAATTTGAATAAATCTTGACAACCCACGTTTGCAGAGCAGCCTTTGATGAAGTAGTAGGTTTAATAGCAATAGACTCATCATTTAGTGACTTGGAGCAGTTTTTCAGTCAATGCACTGAACAAGCATGATAACTCCACATTCATTTTCAGGGGTAATGTTTTAATATGTTCACATCACACCAAGAGACAGTTTACGTCAGGATATTATTACAAAACAACAATGTTTACCGTGCACGATGTACAAAATTCATTATATCAATATTTTACCAACACGATATAAACAGAAAACAGTGTCCATTAATTATTCAAGACTTAATCCTGCGTTCTACTGTGGACACTTTGGTGCCTCATTAGGTTCCCGAGCACAGAGAAACTCTTCCCGCACTGAGTGCAGCTGAACGGTCTCTCTCCGGTGTGGACGCTCTGGTGCACTTTGAGGCTACAGGATTGTGAAAACCTCTTGCCGCATACGCTGCAGCCAAACCGCTTTTCTCCTGTGTGAACACTCATGTGTCTCTTGATGTGGCTGGACTGGGAGAAGCGCTTCCCGCATTGGGAACAGCTAAAGGGTTTCTCCCTGGTGTGTATTCTCTGGTGGGTCTTGAGCTGGTGCAGGTGGAGGAACTGCTTGTCACACTGGGTGCAGCTGAAGAGTTTCTCCCCCATGTGAATTCTTTGGTGCAGTGCGAGGTCTAGCGAGTTGGAGAACAGCCGTCCACATTCCTGGCAGTTGACCAGTCTGTTTGAGAAGAGGAGGCCCCCTTGTGTCGAGTTTGAAGGGCTGACGAAACCATCGTCGCCGGGATACGGACAAGAGGTCAGCTCCTCGCCTCCAGCGCCGTCTCTTCGGTGGGGAGTCTGTATCCCGGCCATTTCCGACGGAGAGAAAAAATAGTCTAAGGAGGTATCGAATCCTTTTACATCCGGTTCGCTGGACCTGCGCCCTTCCGATGACTCGCTCTCCCTTAAGTTAACGTTGCTCTGAGGACAGATGTTTGTGCCGTTCCCCAGCTGAATACACTCCCTGTTTTTCCCAGGGATGTCAACTCCACACTGAGCAGCCAGGCCCATTCCAATATCCCTCCCTTTGGTCCAGGAGGGCATTCCTGCCTCCATTTTAAGAGTGTCAACTCCTCCGGCCTCCTGCTTCCAGCCCAGTGAGGCAGAGGAAGCCATACTGTCACACAAGGTTGTGACCCCACTCGGAGTCAAGGGCGGCGGGGCATCAAGTGGCTTAGTAGAGTCTGTTTCCACCAAATAAGAACAAGATGGATCAAGCATGTCTCTACCATCCTCTATGCGAGAGAGGCCAGCTGCTGTATGACTCTCTCTCTGATATGTCACACAGTCCGAGCTGTGTGTGTGCTGGCTTGCCGTACTGTGTCCGTTCGCGGTCTGTTGGAGCCTCCGGTTGTCGCCGTCCCGCTTCTCCTCAGCTACCTCCACAGGTGAAGTTTCTGCATTCAGGATTTGATCGTTCACAGCAACAAGAGACCGAGACACACTAACTGAGGACAAGAATGAGAGAGAGAGAAGATAACAATAATTTCATGATGCGATTGTATACTTTTTGTGACTAGACCATTATGGCCCCATCCTATTGGTAAGTGTGGTACCTACTCAGTCTCCTGGGTTGCTGGTTGTGCTTTGAGCCACAGTCTCTCAGCTCCTCTTCCAATTTCTCTTCTTTTACAACCACTACCTCAGGATGCTCAGTCGTATCAAGGTTCTGCAAAACAAGAGGAGGAATTGGACTGAACTCTAACTGTCCTGCTGTATCCTCAAGTTCACTCCAGGAATAACCACACAGTCTATAACTACAGTTGGAGTGCGCTCTCAAATAATTCCCCATTTATTCTAAAATAAATTTAAATACATTTTTGTCTAACTTTTGGTCACCACACCTTATTGGATTTTCAACATTGATTCTGCAATGTTATTTTTGTAAACTTAAGTTTCATTGGCCACTCCAGAACAGTCCAGCGCTTCTTCTTGAAGCATTCCAGGGTGCTTTTTTGTGTGCGTTTGAGGTTGTTGTCCTACTGGAAGAGGACCTTCAACAGAGACACTGAGTTGAACATTGCATTCCAAAACACCTTGATAATGTCTTGCAAACATTTAAGGCCCCCAGTACCAGAAGCAGCAAATTAACCCCACAGTATTGTCAAACCGCCCCCATTATTGATTGTGGGGTGTTATTTTCTTTGAATGCTTTGTTTGGTTTTTGGTAGACATAAGAAGATCACACTGCTGAAGGAGACACAAAATGCCTGATTTAACTTACCCAAATTCCACCTAAATGTTCTGTTGACCAATATATATATTTTTTTAACTCTTTGGCAATACAGATCAGCTCTGTGTTTACTGACAACCAAATTAAGCATTCAATGAAAATAACACTCTCCCTACCTCTGGTAGTGCGCAAGCAATCAGCAGATTCAGGTGTTTTGTAGTCTAATGTTAAACCCAGTGTCCAAAAACTTGGTCTCTGTTGAAGGTTATAGGTCTTCCAGCAGGACAACAAGCCCAAACACACACACACACACAAAAGCAACCAGGAATGGTTAAGAAGAGAGGCTGGAGTATTCTGGAGTGGCCAGCAAAGTCCAGATCTGAATCATCTCAAAAACCTAAGGCGAGATCTAAAAACAGCAGTTGATGGCATCCCTCAAATATTAAACAATTATAGGAGTTCGCGGCTGAAAAGTGAGCCAAAGTGTCAGTAGAAAGGTGTGGAAAGCTCATTGATGGCTACAAGAAGCGCTTGTCTCCAGTTATCTTGGCCAAAGGCTGTGTAACCAAGTACTAGCTCCGGGGTGCCAATAATTTTCTCCATGCCATCGTCTGTACTTTTTAAAATTAAAATGTTCAACTTAAATGTACAAAAATAAGCCATGTGGAAAATCTGGTGATCAAAGTACTTATTTAAGAAATGGGGAACTATTTAAGAAAAGTGCAAGAGTGCTGATATATTTGTCTGCAACTATATCAGATATGTAACTTCGAATCCATTAACCTCTTCACTGACAGTCCTAGTGCTCCTGTCCCCCAACACCACGGATCCTCCATTTCTCCTTACACTGGGGGACTGCTTCTCTTCGACTTGATCTATATCGGAGTGGAAAAACAATAAATTCATGACATGCACGGCATTGAGAACATGCAGTCCACAAATAATATTTCCTGCCCCAAAACTCAATGTCTATCATTGCATTGGTAAACTATAGAAACTCACCTGTTCCTTGCGCACCAAAACAGCTCGACAATGGGGGTACGATGCTTCTTTTGACAGATCGTTCCCTAGAACGAACCTCCACCAGGTGTAGTTTGTTCTTCAAAGCCTGGTTTTCGCTCTGAGTTCTCGACATTTCAAGGCGCAACACGGCATAGCCATCGTCTACAAGTTGGCAGATTTCTGCTACTGCCGCGTTAGCCAATACCTCCATGATGGAGGCGAGCTGAGAGTGAAAAGGTACAGAATTCGACATGATCGCTTAACGTTATTTCACTCAAAGCTTACACATTAAGTGTATTGGATGAATGGTTTGTAGAGTAAGAGTACCATGTCATCAAAAAGCACTAACTATAGGCATGTGAAAATCTTCGGCGATACTGTTTGTGTTCAGCTCGCTAGCCGTTAACATGTCATTGTTTACTTCCGGGTGGCAGAGGTCATGACGTTAGTCTACCGTAAATATCAGTTTATCGACCCAATTGATTTAGGATGCTGTTCTACTCGGATTCCGCCTCCCTCTATTGGAGAACTCACCATGTCACAGAAGTAAACACATTCAGTTCCAGGTGGAGAAAGTTGCTCTGTATTTACAAATCAGTAATCGCTCACTCATTCCATAGTTGCCTTGTTTATAAAATGGAAACGTAAGTCTGGATATGTTTTTATTCAAATACGACAAGCTATTTAACAATGATGAAGCCTAAATCATGCTTTTCAAACAAAAGGAAAAATCCAATTTTGCCAAAGCCAAAAATATGGGCAAAAAAACGACAAAACCAAAAATTCTTACACTTAAAATGTTCATTCAGATACAGCCATTTTAATTGGGTCATGTTCAGTGAAGAGCATAAATAGTAGCTGACATTCTCAGACAGAGCACACGTTAGACATCACCACGATCATTGTTCAACTCAGGTTGTGGGACCTGAACTTACCAACCAAAGGCACCGATATCGGCCTTCAGGTCGCTGTCCATACAAGATCAGAACACGGCTGCTCCACCTTTAGAGGGTGCTTTTCAAGCTGGTGTTTTTTAAGCTGGTACTGACTTTTAAAGTCCTTGTTGCACTCTGAGCAGCTGAAGGGCAGGTCTCCCTTGTGTCTGAGCTGATGTTTGGTGAAAGGTGATTTGAGCCTAAATACCTTGCCACAGACGTCGCAGGTATAGTGTTTCCTTTGTATTTTTCTATGTATAAACATGTGAGAGCGCATGCTATGTTGAGTCGCCCAAGTTGTTCCACATATTTCACAAGTGTATTGTATTGGTTCATTCCTTATGGGTGCCTCAGAACTCTCAGCTGACTCAAACTGACTCTGTTGGTCCTCAATGTCCTTGGACTCAGGTTCGACAGTCTGGTCCACCATTAGAGGGTGTTTTTCCAGCTGGTGTTGTTTGAGATGGTACTGCCTTTCAAAGTCCTTGTTGCACCCGGAGCAGCTGTAGGGCCGGTCTCCCTTGCAAACAATGCACTCGTGCATGTCGCGATCCTGGCGCTCCTTGAACGTCTTGCCACAGTCCGCGCACCAGTAGTCTTCTCCAACGTGTATGCGCTCATGGTAGTCACGTATTTTAGAATATAAAAACATTTTTCCGCACACAAAGCAACTGTAGGTTTTCACACTGTGTTTGAGTAGCTTGTGCTTTGTCAAGCCATTCTGATGCTTGAATTTGTCACCACAAATATCACAACTAGAAGTCCCTTTGTGTGTTATCAAGTGACTTGTCATTCTGCCTTTCTTGGTCCCAGTCTTTCCACATATTTTACAGGTGTATCTTATGTTATATTTCTTCCTCTTTGTAGGTGCTGCAGCATCCACAATTGACACCAGCAACAGACTCTGTTCTTTCTTAAAGTCGTCGAGTCCAAGTTCTTTGGATTCCCTAGAGGCTTGACTTCGCTCTTCCTCATCACTTTTTCCTATGATATTCTGGTTGGCCTTGTGAGTCTCTGGCATCCACCCGCTGTAACCTGGAAAGGCAGTCACCAACAATACATTTTACAAGTTTGTTTCACAGTGACTCGTCATATTGTCCATTAGAAGCTAAGAGCATACAGGGCATTCAGGAAGTATTCATAACCCTTGACTTATTCCATATTTTGTTGCCGAATTCAAAATGGATAAAATATTTGTTCTCACCCATCTACACAATACACCATAATGACAAAGTGAAAATGTTTTTATACATTTTTGCATATTTATTGAAAATGAAAACTTTCACACCCTTTGCTATGAAACTCAAAATTGAGCTCAGGTGCATCCTGTTTCCATTGATCATCCTTGATGTTTCTACAACTTGATTGGATTCAACCTGTGGTAAATTCAATTGCTTGGACAAGATTTATATATAAAGGTCCCATAGATGACAGTGCATGTAAGAGCAAAAACCATGATGATGATCACTCAGACAGAGCTCCAAAGTTCCTTTGTGGAGATGGGAGAACCTTCCAGAAGGACAACCATCTCTGCAGCACTCCACCAATCAGGCCTTTATGGTACTGTGGACAGACGGAAGCCACTTCTCATTAAAAGGCACATGACAGCCCACTTGGAGTTTGCCAAATGCCAGAAACAATTCTCTCTGGTCTGATGAAACCAAGATTGAACTCTTTGGGGTCACGTCTGGAGGGAACCTGGCACCATCCCTACGGCAAAGCATGGTAGTGCCTCCAAATACAGGCTTGCCAAGCTTGTAGCGTCATACCCAAGAAGACTCGAGTCTAATCTTTGCCAAAGGTGCGTCAAAGTACTGAGTATAGGGTCTGAATACTTATGTAAATGTGATATTTTTTTTGTTTAATACATTTGCTACACAAAAATAAAACCTGTTTTTGCATTCCCATTATGGGGTGTTGTCGAGGGGGAAAAAAACCCAACTTAATCCATTTTAGAATAAGGCTGTAACGTAACAAAATGTCGAAAAATTCAAGGGGTCTGAATACTTCTGAATGCACTGTGTCATTGGTTGTGGGTTGGGGAACTTCGTCAGTATGGCCACTGCCCTTTAAATACTGTACGCCACACTCATTGCTTCAAGCTCACCAAATATTATTTTTTTGTGTGGGGGGGGACACTGAACACACCTCCGTTATATATAAAGTTACCACAATGGAAAGTGCACGTGTCAGAACAGAAACTATTCCATTATGTCCAAGGTACTGTATGTAGATCTGAAATAATTCTATCTGGGTAAGGTTAAAAAACAATTTCCAGTGTTGGAAACAGTCAAGAGCACATTGGTCTCCATCATTGGGCAATGGACAAAATACGTAACTACCCAGACTCTGCCAAGAGCTGGTTGTCCAACCAAACTGAGCAACCGGGCAAGAAGAACCTTGGACGGGGAGGTGACCAATAACCATCAACATAAATACAGAGTTCCTTGGCTGAGATGGGAGAACCTGCTAGAACAGTCTCTATAGCACTTCACCAATCTGGGCTTTATTTAAGAGTGGCCAGACGGAAGCCACTTCTGAGAAAAAGGCAAATGACATCACGGCTGGAGTTTACAAGGGCCGGCAGGTCAGGTACATTATATATACAAAAAAATATGTGGACACCCCTTCAAATTAGCAGATTCTGCAATTTCAGCCACATCTGTTGCTGACAGGTGTAAAAACTATTACTTTTTTTTTACATTTAAAAAATAAATAAAACGAGCACACAGCCATGCAATCTCCATATTTGCAGTAAAATGGCCTTACTGAAGAGCTCAGTGACTTTCAACATGGAACAGTCATAGGATGCCACCTTACCATCAAGTCAGTTCGTAAAAAAAAAATGTCCTGCTAGAACTGCCCCAGTCAACTGTAAGTCCTGCTATTGTGAAGTGGAAACGTCCTCGGAGCAACAATGTCAAAACCACACAAGTTCACAGAATGGGACCGCTGAAGTGCGTAGCGCACAACAATCGCCTGTCCTTGGTTGCAACACTCACAAGTTCCAAACTGCCTCTGGAAGCAACGTCAGCACAGAAACTGTTTGTCGGGAGATTAGTTAAATTGGTTTCCGTGGTCGAGCAGCCACACAGGCTGGAGTTGCTCAAAATTGGAAACATTTCTTAAAACATGTTTTCACTTTGTCATTATTGGGTGAGAATTTTTGTATTTAATCCATTTTGAATTCAGGGTGTAACAAAACGTGGAATAAGTCAAGGGGTTTGAATAGTTTCTGAAGGCACTGTAACTCATGCTGCAGAGCTTGAACATGTAATACAATAGCTTCAACTGACCTTGAGACTCCATGACATCATCCGTTTCCTCCTGTTTAATGACCAGCGGTGCTGAACATGTCTCCACTCCCTTCCAAAAGACAACCAATGGTGTTATTAACTCTTATCAGCCTTTAAGAGAGTAGATCATACAGCAACAGTTAGACAAGCATCTTGTTGCAGGGGTTTCCATTACAAAACATAATGCAGCAGGGGAATGACACCAAAATCATGGAATATAATTTAATACAAACAAATATATTTGGAAGGGCATATTTTATGCTTAAATGAGAATCTTTGAAAACAGCTCTTAAAAAGGTTTATCTGTAGCCTAGATGGTATTTTGAGTTTTTATATATTTTTTTGCCCTTTTCCATGATATCCAATTGGTAGTTAGTCTTGTCCCATCGCTGCAAGTCCTGTATGGGCTCAGGAGAGTCTAAGGTCGAGAGCCATGCATCCTGTGAAACACGACCCTGCCAAGCCACACTGCTTCTTGACACACTGCTGGCTTAACCCGGAAGCCAGACGCACCAATGTGTCGGAAGAAACACCGCCCAACTTGCGACCGTGCCTGCACCCGGCCCGCCACAGGAGTCGCTAGAGCACAATGGGACAAGGACATCCCGGTAACCAAACCCTCCCCTAACCCAGACGACGCTGGGCCAACCGGGATCCCGGATCTGTAGTGACGCCTCTAGCCCTGCTATGCCTTACACCGCTGCGCCACTCGGAAAGCCCTATTGAATTTATTTAAGGGTCATTCAAAGCCTTAATATTCTATTTACAGTTAAAGTCCTGCTACACATTTTTGCTGGGCGTGAGCTTGCATGGTTTTCAATTAAATATGTCTGTGCCTCATCTCTGTGAGACATATCTACCCTTACAAAAATCACCAGCCAAAGCACAAGCTCCACTCACCTTGTCTGTCATCTGACCACAACTCTGCAATGGCTGTTCTTCCTCTGGTGCCAGTGACGGTGGACCTTCGTCTTCAACAGTAAGGTGACCTTCTAGCCAAAGACCATTGGCCTCTTGTTCATTGAGGATTTGCTCCACGACTGGGAAGTTTCTGAAACCTGATGAGGGGGGGTAACATACAAATAGTTTTTCTGAAAATGTTGGTCATACAGGGATAATAAGGCTCAGATTTCACAAAAACATGTAGTAGAAATATGCCATCACTCGTCATGATTGCATATATTTAGAATAGTATTTGCAAAGCAACTTTTCACTACTGAAGGAGTAGGGTGCCCCCTACAGACTATAGCCATAAGGTCCAGCAGAGAGCACTAATATTCAGTCAGTAATAACAGTGCCCTCCGGGGCTGCACATTCAGGCGACTGCTAGCTAGCCTGCTAGTGTATTATTTGTCTCCTAGCTTCCTACAGACAAATAGTCAATAGGCATAACTATCTGTAAATATTTCATCTCACCGTCTTCTTGAACGCTCTCCATACTGTTCGCAGGCTTTTCTTTCCCCTTGCTATTCTCCATCGCCTGCAATTTTGTCCTCGAACTTCGGTTTTGTTCTTGCAACATTTCCACTCGAAGAGCAGCATACGTTTCTTCCATAAATTTACAAATGTCTTGCACGGCTGTTGCTGTTAAGGTTTCCATAATGAAGGCAACACGAGAACGAAAGGCATGTTCGAAAGACATAGTTACACAAATACAAAAGTTGATGCGTGTGATTCAACACCTGACAGTGGAAGGAAATTAGCTACTGGCGGAATGGTTGAAGAAGTTTTATCCGTTTCCAGGGATATCGATTCTTCTTCTTCGTGTGGTTTTTCAGCACACTTAGACGCTTTGTTGCGTATTGCTGCCTTTCACAGCTCGGAGTATAAATTGCAATAAATACCAGAGGAAGAGGCGAAGCGAGACGTTTTACTCAGCCCGAAATCTGTTTACGAAAGTGAGGAATTTTTGTAAGGAGGAAATAATTGTCGAATATGTTCAACGAAGCATTTTATTGCTTCGTGAGACTTATTTTGCCGAATATAGGTTTTTTAATGATTAGGTTGTCACAAATGCACTGATAAGTGGACGCATAAGGCATCTCACAAACGTTGGGGGTAAAAAAAACAACTACAGTATATCAGAGTTGTGCCCGTTATCATAGAGATAGATAGGACTTATCATGGATATAACCTGTTTTAGCATGTGCATTGCAATTGAGGGCTTCTCCCATTTCAAAGTAGTTAACCAAGTGGGGATTCCTACGAGTTGGGAACGTAGAAATAGAACAGTACAGATGACAGACAAGGTGAATGGATCTTGTGCTTTGTCAGACTATTTTGTAAGGGTAGATATGTCTCACAGAGACTATGCCCCACAGAGACTATTCCTAGACATACACTGCTCAAAAAAATAAAGGGAACACTAAAATAACACATCCTATATCTGAATGAATTAAATATTCTTATTAAATACTTTTTTCTTTACATAGTTGAATGTGCTGACAACAAAATCACACAAAATGTATCAATGGAAATCAAATTTATCAACCCATGGAGGTCTGGATTTGGAGTCACACTCAAAATTAAAGTGGAAAACCACACTACAGGCTGATCCAACTTTGATGTAATGTCCTTAAAACAAGTCGAAATGAGTCTCAGTAGTGTGTGTGGCCTCCACGTGACTGTATGACCTCCCTACAACGCCTGGGCATGCTCCTGATGAGGTGGCGGATGGTCTCCTGAGGGATCTTCTTCCAGACCTGGACTAAAGCATCCGCCAACTCCTGGACAGTCTGTGGTGCAATGTGCCATTGGTGGATGGAACGAGACATGATGTCCCAGATGTGCTCAATTGGATTCAGGTCTGGGGAACGGGCGGGCCAGTCCATAGCATCAATGCCTTCCTCTTGCAGGAACTGCTGACACACTGCAGCCACATGAGGTCTAGCATTGTCTTGCATTAGGAGGAACCTAGGGCCAACCGTACCAGCATATGGTCTCACAAGGGGTCTGAGGATCTCATCTCGGTACCTAATGGCAGTCAGGCTACCTCTGGCGAGCACATGGAGGGCTGTGCGGCCACCCAAAGAAATGCCACCCCACACCATGACTGACCCACCGCCAAACCGGTCATGCTGGAGGATGTTGCAGGCAGCAGAACGTTCTCCACGGCGTCTCCAGACTGTCACGTGCTCAGTGTGAACCTGCTTTCATCTGTGAAGAGCACAGGGCGCCAGTGGCGAATTTGCCAATCTTGGTGTTCCCTGGCAAATACCAAACGTCCTGCACGGTGTTGGGCTGTAAGCACAACCCCCACCTGTGCACGTGGGGCCCTCATGGAGTCTGTTTCTGACCGTTTGAGCAGACATATGCACATTTGTGGCCTGCTGGAGGTCATTTTGCAGGGCTCTGGCAGTGCTCCTCCTGCTCCTCCTTGCACAAAGGCAGAGGTAGCGGTCCTGCTGCTGGATTGTTGCCCTCCTACGGCCTCCTCCACGTCTCCTGATGTACTGGCCTGTCTCCTGGTAGCGCCTCCATGCTCTGGACACTACGCTGACAGACACAGCAAACCTTGCCACAGCTCGCATTGATGTCCCATCCTGGATGAGCTGCACTACCTGAGCCACTTGTGTGGGTTGCAGACTCCGTCTCATGCTACCACTAGAGTGAAAGCACCACCACCATTCAAAAGTGACCAAAACATCAGCCAGGAAGCATAGGAACTGAGAAGTGGTCTGTGGTCCCCACCTGCAGAACCACTCCTTTATTTGGGGTGTCTTGCTAATTGCCTATAACTTCCACCTGTTGCCTATTCCATTTGCACAACAGCATGTGAAATGTATTGTCAATCAGTGTTGCTTTCTAAGTGGACAGTTTGATTTCACAGAAGTGTGATTGACTTGGAGTTACATTGTGTTCTTTAAGTGTTCCCTTTATTTTTTTGAGCAGTGTAAAATAGATGCCCCCAATGATTCTAACTAGAAGAACAGGTCAGTCTGTGGGTATTTGTCTGTCCTGATGAAACATTGCTACATTAAACCTCTTGGGGCGTCTAAACTGCATGCCAAGTAGTCTCCTTAACTTATACATGTAGGTATTATGTCGGTATTAGCCAGATATCTACTGGGTAAACTACACTTCAATGAACCTGTGGTAGTGCGTTTACCTGGGAGTCTGCGGTGGGTACGGGGAGAGGCAGGTCGGTGACGAGGCCGTAGACAGGGGCAGCAGTCACTTGAATTTCTTGTCAATATAATAGACAATCTTTATCTGCCTCCTTAAAATGTTCCTGCTGTTATCAATATTTGTGTTGTAAAATAATAAAATGTAAATATCACTGACTGATTTTTATTCCTCTCCAAATGTTTTTTTATTTTTAAAGTTGACAAACCTAAAGGAAAGCTGTTACTGGAACAACTGATAAGTCAGAAGAAAGATCTATCAATTCCATCACTGATTTACACTGAACAAAAATATACACCAAACATGCAACAATTTCAAAGATTTTTACTGAGTTACTGTTCATAGGGAAAATCAGTCAATGGAAATAAACATATTAGGCCCTAATCTATGGATTTCACATAACTGGGCAGGGCCACAGCCATGGGTGGGCTTGGGAGGGCATAAAACTACACCCTTGGTAGCCAGGCCCAGCCAACAAGAATGAGTTGTTCACCTTAAATAGGCATTATTATTGCAGACAGAAATACTCCTTAGCACCCCCTCAGACAATCCCGGATGTGGAGGTCCTGGGGTGACGTGGTTTGCGGTTGAGGCAGGTTGAACGTACTGCCAAATTCTCTGAAATTATGGTGGAGGCGACTTATGGTAGAGAACTGAACATTGAATGCCAGTTGCACATTCCCTCAACTTTAGACAACATATGTGGCACTGTGTTGTGTGACCTTTTATTGTCCCCAGCACAAGAGTCACCTGTGTAATGATAACACTGTTTAATATATACTGATGAGTCAACAGGGTCAATAGAAGGTAGGCTCTGAGGGTCAGGTCTTGACACGTTCCTGGATAACATAGCAACACCTGAGGGAATGGCATCTAAAACAATTGCAAAATCTTTAGGTGTTACAGGGACCTTGTAAAGTGATAAGAATTCTTTATAACTGAGTAAAAGACCCTCTGCATTTACCAGTTGGCTCACCAATAGGATATTATTTCTGAACCAATATTCTAAAAACAGAGAGGTATTTTTATACAATATATCCCGATTATTCCATATATAATATCTGTGTGGAGAAAAATTATGTTTATAAATTAAGGACCATCACAAGAACCTGCCGATGAAAAGCAGAAAGTTTCACTGGAACTTTGTCAATATTATAATTGCAAAACAACATGAAGTTAAGGCCACCAAAAGTAGAGAAGACATGATGAGGAATTAAATTCCAGTGGGTGGAAGTTAATTTTTCACCATGGAGTGGAGTTTAGTCCGCTAACGACAAGCCAGAATTGGAGCCGGGACCCTCGTCCGTCAGACACTCGACTGCTAGCTAGCCATCCTCTCCGAGAGATATGACGACAAAAGTCACCTGGATCGAAGTCCACTAGCTCGGCGACAGGCGGGGAAGTAATTGTATCCGAGCTTCCTGCACAGGCAAATAACATATACGCATAA
Source organism: Oncorhynchus nerka (assembly GCF_034236695.1). Classification (NCBI taxonomy): domain Eukaryota; kingdom Metazoa; phylum Chordata; class Actinopteri; order Salmoniformes; family Salmonidae; genus Oncorhynchus; species Oncorhynchus nerka. Next base: position 21,149,677 of record NC_088413.1, on the reverse strand, counting down.
TACCTAATTTAGCAGTTCGCTGGCTTCTCCTTCCCGATGATATTCTCCATCACCTGTGACTTTCGAGCTTTGGTTTTGTTCATGCAACATTTCTACAGCACAAGTTTCTCCCATAAATTGACAAATGTCTTGCAAGGGTTTTTCTATCAACGTTTCTAAAATAGTCGCAACACGAAAGCAAAGCGAGTTCGACAGACATGACTAATTAACTTGGTAAATGTTAGCTAGTGTGCTAGAATGAAATGACCTTGGAGCCAAATCTGTTATAAATTAAAACGAAACCCTTGTCTGTGGTGGAACATTTGAATTGCTGGTGGCCGTTTGGTTCCGGACAGCTGACGAGGTTGCCCCGGTGATATACCGTAAACACTTATCTGCCTCCTTAATTTCACCAACTTTGAATATTTGTGTTATACATGCAAAATAATAAAATTAAACGAAAGGTTGAAAAAAATCTTTATTCCTCTCAGAAAGCAACATATTGGGTTGACAAACCTTAAAAAAAAAATACTGTTACTGAAACCCCTGATGAGTCAAGAAAAATCTAATTTCCTTCCTTTTGATCAACTGTTCTTCCACAACCCTTGCTGTCCAGATAAAAATAAAAAAAGTTTATATACATGAAAAGGGAAAATCCAATGTTGCTAAAGCAATACAATATTCAAAACAACACACAATTGCAGGTAACACAATACACCCTAAAATCAATTGAGTTATACAGGTGGTTGGTGGCACCTTAATTGTGGAGGATGGGCTTGTGGTAATGGCTGGAGTGGAATAGTAGCAAATTACATTCTATTATGAGCCGTCCTCCCCTCAGACTCCCCTGGATGGTTTGTCGGGACTTACGGTTTGTTTGCAAAGCTGATGGTTGTGGCTAGATGGATAAGCTAAACCTAACTCCCTTTTCCTAACCATAACCTCATTCTCCTAACCTGCTACATTAGTCTTTCTAACCTGCTAATTAATTAGATCCTCCATTACAGCAACACTGGCAGCTTCAGAGCAAAGTGAAATCACATAAGGCACAGAGTTATTGAATTGGTGCAATTTCACACAAAATAATGGCGGGTGCCTGATTACAGGCTATGTGCATTTATGGCAGATTGAGACATGACATGTAAAATATATAATACTTCCCAAATGAAAATGTGTAACTGTTACGGATGTTTATATCTTGTAAAACAGGGGGATTTGTTTTGAATTTCATGCTCGTTTTATTATTTAAGTGGAACATGAATTGCATCATTCAAGTCACAAGTGTGTTCTAAATTGATGGGTTTATCGATCCCTTTGCCTGGCTACCCAAACGCCACGCCAACAAAAAAGTGTACTCTCTAATGAGTTTGGATTTGAGGCCTTGCAGATTATTTCTAGAACGCAAACAACTGTTCTGATTGGTCCAAGAAACCAATTGGTAAGAATCTCCCCTTTCCACCATGGAGTCATATTAGTTTGTAGCCAAAATGGACGGGGTGGGGTCAGAGTAAATGTAGACCACCATCGTGTTCGGTAGAGTCTCATCTTTCCCCAGGCCAAACCTTTTGTACGCTACAGCCGTTTTCCTGATAAACTAATTTTCGGGATGTCTCGTGGTCTGACCTACACTGCTGTAGCTCGGCCACCTTCCACTGCAGATGTGGAAGGTCGCCGGATGCGGTGTATTGAGACAGTCCATGGGGGGAAAAAAACTGGACTGACCAATGTAGAGATTTTCAAATACATGCAACTTAAAAGTTTAATATCAAGACATTTATATTTGAAATCTTTTTGGACATCAGAACATCTTGAGGGAATCCTATTGGAGTCAAAAAAGGATATTCATATGATAGGTAAGCTATTCAAAACTTTTCAGAGAGCCTATCCAACTGACAAACTCTTTAAAAAAACTAAATTAACTATTGGAACCAAGAACTGAGTGCCACAGTATGTCATAATACCCAGCGGTCAAACAGAAATGAATCCAATCGTTTTTTCCACCATTCAGTTTTCCCATTGGGGATTTTAGAAACACTTAAAATATGGGCTGTGTTTTGTGTAGGCTTACCCTGTGACGTTTTGATAGGTGTAAATCTCTCTAGGACAAGGTGGTGTATCAATATATTCACCCCCCCCCCCCTAAATGAAATGCTAATTAGTTGCTAATGTGTATCATAAACTACAAATACCATGATGATCTGGAATGCCGAATCAAGGCAAGGGTAAGAATCTCTAGAATAACTATCTAATGTTAGCGAAATGTAGTAATGAATAATATTTAAATTGACAATCCATACCTTCTGGGAATGCAATAAAATCCAAAGGTTACAGGCAGAGTTAGAAAGTGTGCTGTCAGAAGTATTACAATGTAAATAAATGTTGAACAATGGAGAGAGACAAAATGGTGGAGTTTGAGGCAGGGGCTGTGAGCAGTTAGGTCTGGGCATGGTCATTCTTTTTTTTAAACCATACAAAACAATGTATCATGACTGGGATGTGGCTGGTCCACCATTAGAGGGTGTTTTTCGAGCTGGTGTCTTTTGAGAAGGTACTGTCTTTCAAAGTCCTCATTGCACTCGGAGCATCTGAAGGGCCGGTCTACCTTGTAAACAATGCACTCGTGCGTATCGCGACCCTGGCGTTCTTTGAACGTCTTGCCACATCCTGAGCACCAGTAGTCTTCTCCAATGTGTTTACGTTCATGGGTGTCCCGCGATTTAGGATATACAAACATCATTCCACACACACAGCAACTGCAGGGTTTTTCGCTTTTCTCCTCAACTCTATTTTCTGGGTCGACAGTCTGCTCCACCATTAGAGGGTGTTTTTCCAGCTGGTGTCTTTTGAGATGGTACTGCCTTTGAAAGGCTTCACTGCACTCGGAACAGCTGAAGGGACGTTCTCCTTTGTAATCAATGCACTCGTGCGCGTCACGATCCCCGCGCTCCCTGAACATCTCACCACAGTTGGAGCACCAATAGTTTTTTCCAGCGTGACCACGCTCATGCCTGTCGCGAGATGTGGCCTGCCGGAAGGTTTTTTCGCACACAGAGCAACTGTAGGTTTTCACTGTGTGTTTGAATCGCTGGTGTCTGTTCAAGTAATTCTGAAACATGAATTTCTCACCACAGATATCGCAGCTAAAGGGCAGCCCTGTGTGTGTTATCATGTGACTTGTCATTCTGCGTTTTTTTCTCTCGGTCTTTCCACATATTTCACAGCTGTACCTTTTATTGCATTTCTTCTTCGTGGGTGCCGGAGCATCCTCAGCTGACACCAGCAACGGAATCTGTTCTCTCTTGAAGTCATCGAGTCCAAGTTCTCTGGATCCCCCAGAGGCTTGACTTCTCTCTTCCTCATCACTTTCTCCGGTGATATTCTGGTTGGCCTTGTGAGTGTCTGGAATATCCTTGCCATAACCTGAAAAGGAAGTCACCAACAATACATTTCACAGGGATATTTCTCAGTGACAAATACAGAAGCTAAGAATAACTCATGCTGCAGAGTTGGGATTTTTCTATTAAACATATTAAAATAATAGCATCAATTGACCTTGAGACTCCATGTCGTCATCATCCATTTCCTCCTGTTTTATGACAGGTGGTGCAGGCCATGTCTCCACCCCCTTCCAAAAGACAAGCAATGCTGTTATTAAACTGATCATACAGCAACAATTACACCAGCACTTGCATTTATTTAAATTACAAAAACAGGGGGAATGACACAAATTATGGAATATATTTTACACAAATGTTTTCAGAAGGGCATTTATGTTTAAGGAGCCCTAAACATATTATCATCTGTAGCCTAGACAGTATAGAGCTTGCCTAGGTGTCATTCAAAGCCTTACTTGCAGTTACAGGCCTGCTACACAGGACTTGAAACTTTGCATGGTTTTCAATGACATATGGCTGGGAGTAGTCAGTGCAGCTCTGAGACATATCTAAAATCGACAGCCAAACCACAAGCTAAACTCACCATGTCTGTCATCTGACCAAAAGCCTGTGATGGCTGTTCTTCCTCTGGTACCAGTGACGGTGGACCTTCGTCTTCAACAGTAAGGTGACCTTCTAGCCAAAGACCACTGGCCTCTTGTTCATTGAGGATTTGCTCCACGACTGGGAAGTCTCTCAAAACTGTTGGGGAAGCTAACATACAAGTACAGATTTTCAAAAAAAATTGTTCAACACAAAACTGAGATATCGAGGCTCAGATTTCCCAAACATACAGTGCCTTGCGAAAGTATTCGGCCCCCTTGAACTTTGTAACCTTTTGCCACATTTCAGGCTTCAAACATAAAGATATAAAACTGTATTTTTTTGTGAAGAATCAACAACAAGTGGGACACAATCATGAAGTGGAACGACATTTATTGGATATTTCAAACTTTTTTAACAAATCAAAAACGGAAAAATTGGGCATGCAAAATTATTCAGCCCCCTTAAGTTAATACTTTGTAGCGCCACCTTTTGCTGCGATTACAGCTGTAAGTCGCTTGGGGTATGTCTCTATCAGTTTTGCACACCGAGAGACTGACATTTTTTCCCATTCCTCCCTGCAAAACAGCTCGAGCTCAGTGAGGTTGGATGGAGAGCATTTGTGAACAGCAGTTTTCAGTTCTTTCCACAGATTCTCGATTGGATTCAGGTCTGGACTTTGACTTGGCCATTCTAACACCTGGATATGTTTATTTTTGAACCATTCCATTATAGATTTTGCTTTATGTTTTGGATCATTGTCTTGTTGGAAGATAAATCTCCATCAGGTTTCCTTCCAGAATGGTCCTGTATTTGGCTCCATCCATCTTCCCATCAATTTTAACCATCTTCCCAAACCATGATGCTGCCAGGCCCAAACCATGATGCTGCCACCACCATGTTTGACAGCGGGGATGGTGTGTTCAGGGTGATGAGCTGTGTTGCTTTTACGCCAAACATAACATTTTGCATTGTTGCCAAAAAGTTCAATTTTGGTTTCATCTGACCAGAGCACCTTCTTCCACATGTTTGGTGTGTCTCCCAGGTGGCTTGTGGCAAACTTTAAACAACACTTTTTATGGATATCTTTAAGAAATGGCTTTCTTCTTGCCACTCTTCCATAAAGGCCAGATTTGTGCAATATACGACTGATTGTTGTCCTATGGACAGAGTCTCCCACCTCAGCTGTAGATCTCTGCAGTTCATCCAGAGTGATCATGGGCCTCTTGGCTGCATCTCTGATCAGTCTTCTCCTTGTATGAGCTGAAAGTTTAGAGGGACGGCCAGGTCTTGGTAGATTTGCAGTGGTCTGATACTCCTTCCATTTCAATATTATCGCTTGCACAGTGCTCCTTGGGATGTTTAAAGCTTGGGAAATGTTTTTGTATCCAAATCCGGCTTTAAACTTCTTCACAACAGTATCTCGGACCTGCCTGGTGTGTTCCTTGTTCTTCGTGATGCTCTCTGCGCTTTTAACGGACCTCTGAGACTATCACAGTGCAGGTGCATTTATACGGAGACTTGATTACACACAGGTGGATTGTATTTATCATCATTAGTCATTTAGGTCAACATTGGATCATTCAGAGATCCTCACTGAACTTCTGGAGAGAGTTTGCTGCACTGAAAGTAAAGGGGCTGAATAATTTTGCACGCCCAATTTTTCAGATTTTGATTTGTTAAAAAAGTTTGAAATATCCAATAAATGTCGTTCCACTTCATGATTGTGTCCCACTTGTTGTTGATTCTTCACAAAAAAATACAGTTTTATATCTTTATGTTTGAAGCCTGAAATGTGGCAAAAAGTCGCAAAGTTCAAGGGGGCCGAATACTTTCGCAAGGCACTGTAGTGGACACATGCAATCATTACTCATGGCAGGATGGCGTAACTATGTTTTTCTGAGGACTAGGTTGCATTTGCTATAGCTACGTTTTACTAAAGAGGTGATAACATAGTAATCCGCCTACTAACGCTACCGGCAACAGACTGTTACCAAGGTTACTCCATGGACATTAGTCAGAAATAAGTTGCTGTAAAAAAAGAAGCAATTCTTTACAAGCCAGAATTGTGAATACAATGCAATTTTGCATAGTCCTTTTAGCGGTGGAAAGTGTTAACCCGACTTTCTGCTGCACTAGTAGGTTCTGTTGCTTGTATTTTCTCCTGACGCATTTCACGTGATACACAATATGTAAACAATAGCCGAACATGGTCAACCAAAGCGGATTCCTTCTTAATCAACTGGGTGCGTTTGTGAAATTTACCAGGTTATTGCGTGGGACAATGTTTGGTCGGTGCTTCGGTTAAACTCGGCCATTGTTGACATATTATGCAAGTGGCGTGCGAATTGTGTTTGCATTGAAAATACGAACCAGAAAGACAAAAAAACAGACCAGTGTAGTGTCTCAGATTACCTCCAACATAAGGACAAAAATCTGCAGGCAACTTGTAAAATAAAGTTTATTCAACCATCTGACTTGTGATGGGACTGTTAACAAAAAGTGAGCCTAACGATACATGTTAGAGACGAGAGAAGTCTCCCGGAATCGTTGAGGCTAGTTAACGTTACTGTGCAGACTTGGAGCTTGAGCGTCCCCCAGACATGCGACTATTAGATATCCTCTTCGACCGGGAGATGTGTAACGTTAGTTACTGTAGGCTTCAAGTGAGTAAGTGACATGGCTAGCTAATTGTAGGCAAGCTTCCTACAGACACAGCCTATACGCATAACCAACGTAGCTAGCTCACCTGGTTTTTGAATTATCTCCATGCAGTTCGCTGGCTTCTCCTTCTCGATGTTATTTGCAATCGCCTGTAACTTTATCGAACTTTGATTTTGTTCCTGCAACATTTCCACTCGAAGAGCAGCATACGTTTCTCCCATAAGTTGACAGATGTCTTGCACGGCTTTTTCTGTCAAAGCTTCCATAATGGAGGCAACACGAGAACCAAAAGCGAGTTCGAAAGACATGGCTACAAAACTCACTAACCACGCTAAATTTGCAGTGTTAAGTTACTGTTGGAGTGTTTGAATTGCTGATAGACGTTTGGTTCCGGACAACTGACGAGGTTGCACCGGTGATATACCATAAACACTCGTTTATCTGCCTCCTCGATTTGACAAGCATATCCAGTATTTGTATTGTACATGCAAAATAAAACCAAACGATACAGGTTTTTACACATTTTTATTCCTCTCAATAAACAAGAACATATCGAGTTGACAAACCTTTAAAAAATAAATGCTGTTACTGAAACCACTGAGTCACAAATATTTCTCAATTCCATTTTGATTAACAACTCTAATACAACCCTTTCTGTCAAGACGTTTTTAGGCCATAGATTGTTGTAATGTTTGAGTCACTCAAATATCGCATTAACACACTGATTTGGCTAAATGTATAGAATAAGAAAAATGAGCTTTAAACCTGCAAAATTCTCCCAGCCATCAAGGGAAGTGTGAACAGAGAAATATACTTAGAAAATAGAAGTGGGGCACAGGATGTTCCACAATGTTGTAAGGGGGGGGGGTCTGGGAACCCCTGACATAGCTGATGGTTGTGGCTAGACGGAGTAGACCTACAGCTCCATCTATTTGTTGACAACTGTGGCATTTTAGTTAAGCCTAACTCTAACCCTTTTCTTAACCTACTACGTTAATTATCCTAACCGGCTGCGTTAGTTCTCCTAACCTGCTATATAAACAAACCATAAGTCCAGACAAATCATCAGTATACCCAAGAATGTGTCCCGAAGTAGACAGTTTATTGATCCCCTCGCCTCTCTTTGGAAGTCACCCTCGGGAGTTGACAGCAACACGTGACAACAGAGGGCCCTCCGAGTGAGTTGGTAGGGGTGAGGGGGTGGTTTGGGAATCACAGTCTATTCACGTTAAATGCTGCATATTTTGGCTCAATCGGAAACGTAATTTAAAACGTGAAGCACGCTGTAACAGTCCAGATCGAATCTAGGCCCAACATGAGCATTAAAGATGGCTGTAAAACATTATCCAGGTGCCTGAAGTTAGTTGTGCAGTAAAGGTCGGAGATGCGATATCCTGCCTGTGTGGGGTTGAATCCCAGTCCCATCACTGTTCTACACACTATTTCCAACGCTATCCGTCACCCCTTCATTCAAATCCATGTCTATCCTTTTTGTACTGAACAAAACAACTTAATTCAGTTGAAGCCATTTCACTTGTGTCAACTTAACCCGAGTTTGTTAGTGGAACTTTTCCACCTAACGTACTCATGTCGGCCTTAGGGTCATTGTCATTTGAAGGCTGTGCTCCCTGTACTACCGTCGCAGTATCATGACCGGGACGTGTCTGGTCCACCATTAGAGGGTGTTTTTCCAGCCGGTGTCTTTTGAGATGGTACTGCCTTTCAAAGTCCTCATTGCACTCTGAGCATCTGAAGGGTCGGTCTCGCTTGTAAACAGTGCACTTGTGCTCATCGCGATCCCCTCGCTCCTTGAACGTCTTGTCACATCCTGAGCACCAGAAGTCTTCTCCAATGTGTTTGCATTCATGGTTGTCACGCATTTTAGGAAATACAAACCTCATTCCACACATAGAGCAACTGTATGGTTCTATTTTCTCCTCAACACTCTTGTGTTTTCCTTGATGTTTGGCTAAACAGGTGTGGCGCTTAAAATTCTCACCACAGACATTACAACTAAAGGGCTTCTTTGTGTGTATTAACATGTGTCTGCTAATGTTGCCTTTATTCATAATAATCATACCACATTTGTCACAGGTGAAACGCGTGGATGCCTCAGTCTCAGAACTCTCCGCTAACTCAAACAACTGACTCTGTTGGTCCTCAATGTCCTTGGACTCAGGTTCTGGGTCGACTGTCTGGTCCACTAATAGAGGGTGTTTTTCCAGCTGGTGTTGTTTGAGATGGTACTGCCTTTCAAAATCCTCATTGCACTCGGAGCATCTGACGGGCTGGTCTCCTTTGTAAACAATGCACTCGTGCTCCTGACGTTCCTTGAACTTCTTGCCACAGTCTGAACAACAATAGTCTTCTCCAATATGTTTGCGCTCATGGTTGTTGCGCATTTTAGAATACACAAACATCATTCCGCACACAGTGCAACTGTAGGGTTTTTCTACTTTCTCAACTTTCGCGTGTTTGCCCTGATGTCGGGTGAATTGGGCTTTGCGCTTAAAATTCTCACCACAGATATCGCAACTAAAGGGCTTCTTTGTGTGTGTTAACATGTGTCTGTTGATGTTGCCTTTATTCATAATAGTCATTCCACATATGTCACAGGTGAAATGTGTGGGTGCCTCAGAACTCTCAGGCTCAAACTGACTCTGTTGGTCCTCAATGTCCTTGGACTCAGGTTCTGGTTCGACAGTCTGCTCCACCGTTTGAGAGTGTTTTTCCAGCTGGTGTTTTTTGAGATGGTACTGCCTTTCAAAGTCCTTGTTGCACTCGGAGCAGCTGAAGGGCCGGTCTCCCTTGTAAACAATACACTCATGTGTGTCGCGTTCCTGGCGCTCCTTGAATGTCTCGCCACAGTCTGAGCACCAATAGTTTTTTCCAGTGTGACCACGCTCATGCGTGTCGCGAGATGTGACCTGCATGAACGTTTTTCCGCACACAGAGCAACTGTAGATGATCCCTGTGTAGTGATTGAAGCGCTTGTGTCTGGTCAATAATTTCTGACACTGGAATTTCTCGCCACAGATATCGCAGTTAAAGGGCAACCCTGTGTGCTTTCGCATGTGACTCGTCATTCTGGCTTTCTTGTTCTCAGTCTTTCCACATATTTCACAGGTGTACCTTTTATCATATTTCTTCTTTATGGGTGGAGCAGCATCCTCAGCTGACACCAGCAACGGACTCGGTTCCGTCTTGAAGTCGTCAAGTACAAGTTCTTTGGATCCCCCAGATGATTGACTTCTCTCTTGCTCGTCACTTTCTCCTGTGATATTCTGATTGGCCCAGTGTGTCACTGGAATCCACTTGTCGTACGCTGAAGAGGAAGTCAACAACAACACACAGTGACTATAATTGTTACAAGTTAGTGTAGTTGAGCTAGTCTGTGCTTTTGTATTGAACATAGATTAGAGTAAAAGATGAAACTGACCTTGAGACTCCATGTCGTAGTCATCCATTTCCTCCTGTTTGATGACCGGTGGCGCAGGCCATGTCTCCACCCCCTTCCAAAAGACAGCCTTTAATTAAACTAGTAATCATGAATAAAATGATAACACTAACATCAGTCATTTTAATAAAAAAATAATAAAAAAAATCAATAGAAAACATTACAGGGGGAATAACACCAAAATAATGGAATATGTTGAACACATCATGGAATGCACCGAGTGTACAAGACATTAAGAACACCTTCCTAATATTGAGTTGTACCCCCTTTCGCCCTCAGAACAGCCTGATTTGTCGGGTAATAGACTCTAGATTGTGTGGAAAGCGTTCCACGGGGATGCTGGCCCATGCTGACTTCAATGCTTCCAATGTGTCAAGTTGGCTGGATGTCCTTTGGGTGGTAGACCATTCTTGACACACACGGGAAACTGAAAAACCCAGCAGTTTTGCAGTTCTTGACACATACCGGTGCGCCCAGCACCTACTACCATACCCCGTTCAAAAGCACTTAAATCTTTTGTCTTGCCCATTCACCCTCTGAAAGACACACATACACAATCCATGTCTCAAGGCTTAAAAATACTTATTTAATCTGCATTCTCTCCTATATCTATATCTCGTGCCAAATCCGGTCCGTGGCACATTGGGTTGTCAAGTCATTTTGGCACGCTTCCATACAGCCCGCGATGCGCTGCACTACGAGTCACAGCAAGCACTGCCAACGTGCTGCACGCCAAACGGCAGTGCTTTGCCACACACACAGCCCTCATCCCAGACCCACAAACCAGCCAGTGCCTTGTCATATCATCACTAATGGCACTGACTGAATCATCTACCAGACCTTACATTTAAAACGTCTTGTAAGCTAAATGTTCATGCCAAGTTTGGGTTCCAATGGGTCATTGCGGCAGCCTACAGAAAATGTCATCCGAGTTGTCAAAATGTCAAAGGATTTGCACAGTTATAAATTACTAAAGGAAAATAGTTGATACAAGCAAGTATAAATGACTCAAAGTCAAGTAACTACGAATCCTACAGTATATAACATATCCCACCTTGCGCTGCAACACTGCCTGGCTGGGGGCTGTGCGCACAATGAAAGTAAGGCATACAAGTTGGTCTAATTTACTTTAAACTAAAGTCTGCTTCAGTGAGACATTGTTTCTTGGATATTTACATTTTATTCCACAAGGTAGGTTATTTTTTTTCAATGTTTGCATTTCAACTTCCTAGGGAAAAGACAGCTGCTACTAGTCAGACTCACTCACAGGCACAAACATGACTCAAGTAGCATTATCACGGTAACCTCACACCCTTAAAGGGCAAGGTGAAAACATTTGTCTCATCTCATTGATATTTTGGATAAAAGATTCAGGTCGTATGAAATGAAAACAATACACCACTTTACTTCTTACTAGTAATACATTTGTTTCAAACATTACAAAGCATGCTCATCTACTGTCTTGGTTTTTGTTGGTGTAATTTTAAAGAGAATATGTTGGCTGGTAAAAAAAATCTGAGTGGCTGGTAGATATTTAAATCTACCTTACAGTGGCTGGTGGACCAAAAAGTTCATTTTAGGCCCTATTGACATCCCATCATGTTTAGGGAATGTATAAATATGCCCAGTTGCCCATTAGTTAGGCTACCATGGCTAGAAGAACTCAGGGATCTTGAAAGAGGGGTCTAAAAGGAGGGGGGGTTAAAGTATTTGTCTCTGTCACCAGATCTAGACCCAATTGAACACTTACGCGTGATTCTGGAGCGGCACCCGAGACAGCATTTTCCACCACTATCAACAAATACATCAAATTATGTCATTTCTCTTGGATAAATGTTGCATCCCTCCAGTAGAGTTCCAGACACTTGTAGAATATATTCCAAGGCGCATTGGAGGTGTTCTGGTGGCCCAACACCCTATTAGGACAATATTTTCACGTCTTTTATTTTGGCAGTGACCTGCCTCTACCTTTACAAAATCAGCAAACTCAACTCACCATGTCTGTTGTCTGACTAAGAGGCTGTGCTGGCTCTTCTCCTTCTGGCACCAGTGAGGGTGGACCTTCGTCTTCCACAGTAGGATCACCTTCTAGCCAAAGACCATTGGCCTCTTGTTCATTGAGGATTTGCTCGACAACTGGGAAGTTTCTCAAACCTGGTGGGGAAACGAACACAAATAAAGCTTGAGAATCTGAAAATGTTGGTTATACGAGACTGAAACTTCAAAAACATGTAGTGGAAATATGCAATCACCAACCATGATGGTAGATATTTATCGGATAAATATATTGTATTTGTAAAGCACCTTCACTAAAGCTAAAAAAAAATTACATTAGGAGCACAGCAATAGGCCTACTGTAGCGCTGAAGGATCAGGCGACGTCATGAATAATAGCGCTCTCGGACTTTCATAAATAGGCGACTGCTAGCTAACTAGGCGACATAGCTAGCTATTGTATATCTATCCCCACTTCCTATAGACAATTAGCATATAGGTATAATTATCGTTAGATATTTAATCTCACTGAGTTTATGAATGCGCTCCATGCAGTTCGCTGGATTCTCCACCCCTGTCCCATTCTCCATCGCCTGCAATTTTGTCCTCGAACTTTGATTTTGTTCATGCACCATTTCCACTCGAAGAGCAGCATAGGTTTCTCCCATAAGTTGACAGATGTCTTGCAAGGCTGTTGCTGTCAAAGTTTCCATAATGGAGGCAACACGACTACGAAAGGCGAGTTCGAAAGACATGGCTACAGGAGTTTACAGGAGTGAACTAGGAAATTAACTACTTGCGGAACAATTGAGTTGGTGTTAGCAGTTTCGTTCCGGACAGCTGACGAGGTGGCGCTGGTGACGTACCGTAAGTACTCGTTTATGTGCGGTGGTCACTAGTTACCACCGCCACAAAGTCATAATTGGTTATATCGTAAAGAATTTTAAAAACGAAATTTGCTTTTTGGACTTTATTTAAGGTTAGCAGTGTAGTTAATATTAGGATTAAAATACAATTTTAGAATAAATTGTAGAAATAGGCGGGATGTATGACTTTGCAGCTGTGGTAACTAGTGACGACCTTCATCGGCCTCCATTTTCCCGCAATATTTGTGTTGTATACAAAATAAGAAAAAAACGGATTTACATCAGAAAAATCTCAATTCCATAATTTATAATGAAAAATATAAACGTAGCATGTAGTGTTTCATGAGCTGAAAAAGACTCCAGAAATGGTCCAGCTTTTCCAAAGTGCTTATTCCTCTAAAACTGTGCACACATTTGTTTTACATTCCTGTTTGTGAGCATTTCTCCCCTGTCAAGATAATCCATCCACTTGACAGGTGTGGTATATCAAAAAAAGTAGATTAAACAGCGTGGTTATTACACAGGTGCATCTTGTGCTGAGGACAATAAAAGGCCACTCTAAAATGTTTTGTTCCAACACAATGCCGCAGATGTCTCAAGTTGAGGGAGTGTGCAATTGGCAGGCTGACTGTAGGAATGTCCACCAGAGCTGTTGTCAGATAATTTAATGTTCATTTCTCTACCATAAGCTGCCTTCCACGTTATTTTAGAGAACTTGGCAGTACATCCAACAAGCCTCACAACCGCAGACCATGTGTAAGCACACCAGCCCAGGACCTCCACATCTAGTTTCTTCACCAGCGGGATTGTCTGTGACCAGTCACCCGGACAGCTGATGAAACTGTGGGTTTGCACAACGGAAGAGTTTCTGCACAAACGGTCAGAGACCGTCTCAGGGAAGCTCATCATCCTCACCAGGGTCTTGACCTGACTGCAATTCTGCGAGGAAACAGACTTCAGTGGGCAAATGCTCAACTTCGATGGCCACTAGCAGACTGTAGATATGTGCTCTTCACAGATGAATCCCGGTTTCAACTGAACCAGGCAGATAGCGTGTATTGCGTCATGTGGGCGAGTGGTTCGTTGATAAGTGGCGGTGAGGGTTATGTTATGGGCAGGTGTAAACTACAGACAACACACACACAATTGCATTTTATCGATAGCAATTTGAATGCGGAGATATCCTGAGGCCCATTGTCATGCCATTAATCTGCCGCCATCATCTCATGTTTCAGCATAATGCACAGCCCCATGTTGCAAGTATCTAAACATAATTCCATACATGTCACCCATTGAGCATGTTTGGGATGCTCTGGATCGAAGTGTAAGACAGCATGCCCCAATTCCCACCAACTTCACACAGCCATTGAAGGAGAGTGGAACAAAATTCAACAGCTGGATCAACACTATGCAAAGGAGATATCTCGCTGCATTAGGCAAATGGTGGTCACACCAGATACCAGATACTGACTGGTCTTCTGATCCATGCCCCTACCTTTTGTTTTTTTACATATAGTGAAATGTACTAAATGTATGCATCTGTATTTCCAGTTATGTGACATCCATAGATTAGGGCCTAATGAATGTATTTCAATTGACTGATTTATTATCATCTACAACAATTGCTGTCCAGATTGAATTACGTTTTATTGACAAACCATGATGAAACTTGTCAAAAAAGCAATGCACAACTGCTGTAGTGTATTTTACAAATAAAACAAGTAAACACATCTCAATTCACATATCTATGTAAGTGGTATAGTGCCATTTGTTTTTGTTAGGTGCGGGAGCCAACCCCCAAAAAGTGAATTACATAATTTTACAATCAAAGTTTGTACTGACAGATGTAACCTAATGAATATTATAATACAATATGCACAAAATGCATTCTCCAACTGCAACATCTGCCCTATGCTCACACTCTCTCACTAAAATGTAATATACCGAACTTGGTGTTTGAGGGTATCTAATTTACAAATAGGCCATCAGTGTCATTGGTGAACGATAATTATTTGAGTTTTACTGGTGAAATGTCCAAACTGCATCTGCATGACAATCATTTGATCTCAATCAGCTTCATGGGGATACGCACTTAGATCTTCTTGAGTTACTGTTTCAGGAGCGAAATAGAGCAGATGGTGATACTGCTCTATTCTATTCAACTACTAACTTATATTCTCAAATTGCAAAAAGGGCGGGAGCGCTGCTCCCTTGCGCTCCGGCGGCACCACTCCCCTGGTCTTTGTTAAGCAGCCTTACTCTAATCTCCTTGACTCTTGAGGACTCCTTTGCCTTCCCCACGTCGATACCGTACACGGTGGTCTGGATGAATGTGTAGAAGTTACACAACGCTTCATGGTAGGACACACTGAAGACATAGTGTGCCTTAAAGAGCTCGTCAAAAGCTGCCACTGATGTTTGGGCCTTGCATGGGATGGTCTTCTGGTCAACGACGATGTAAAACTTCTGAAGGCTGTTCTTCCTTTCACCGACACAGAGGAGGAAGGGCTGCTGCTCATATCCAACTGTCTCAAGGAAGGTCACCATACTTGTCCCTACCTGAGGAAAAGAGTACAAGACAACAGTAAATAACATGTTCCACAATCCCGAGGGAAGACCACATGACCACTAGGCAGGTAGCCTGGCACAGTGGTTCCCAACTCCAGTACCTTCAACAGTACACATTTTATTGTAGCACTGGACAAGCACACCTGAAACATGTCAACTAATCATCAAGCCGTTAAGTTGAATCAAGTGAGTTTGTCAGGGGATGCAACGTGTGCTGTTGAGGGTACTTGAGTTGGGAAACGCTGGCCTAGCGGTTAGAGGTGAGTAAGCAGGCAGAGGGTTGCCAGTTCCATTCTAGATGCCATTGCCTTCCGTTGTGCCCACGGGCAATTTACTTCCCACAACAGCAGCTCCCCAGGCACCCAGTGTGGCAGCCCCCCCGCACCTCTCCAAAACCTGAATATGCATGTGTCTTTCAGCGGGGTTGGGTTAAAAGCGAAAGTCAAATTTCGGTTGGACCTTATATGCAATTGACCAATAAAGTGATCATAATCTTAATCTAAGCAACCTAGCGATGAGGGTTTAGTTTAACTATATTTTCACTCAAATATGCGTGTCATAAAATGGATGGTTATCCTATTTACATGGGATATAATTGACTTTGGCTACACCTCTGGAGAACATTATGTGAAACTGTCATAAAGCTCCTGTTAACCCCAGGCGAGGGGTTAACAGGAGCTCTGTATTGTTAACAACTACTGTCCTAAAGAAAGGTGCACAAACCTTCATAAATCTAACCAGATGGTCAGCAGCTTGAGAGGTACGGATCTTTGCGGTCTTCGGGCCCTTTGAGGTCGGGGGTAGGAGATGCAGAAGCAACAAAATGGCTGCCAAGTCACTCTCCCATCCTAATTTTTCAGTTGAAAACAAGAAATGCTCAGTAAAAGCTCACATGCCAGTTTCACTCTGACAATGTATGGTCAAGTTAGAAAAGTCATTGGAAATACCAAAGAACATATTTGAGTTCTGCACTAGTACCATAATCATTGGATTCCTGCTGAGCAGATGAGAGGAGGTCTTCCACAGGTTCGCTGAAGGGAAGGGTTTTGCAATCTGCGATGACCCTGGGTTTGAAAAATGTTGGCCACTTCGCCATAAATGTCCCAGACACCACCTCTCCGAAAAGTCTGGTGAAATCTTGGTTGATCTGAAGTACATTCAACAACAAAAACATTCAAAATGAATTCTCTTTCCTCTTTCTTTTAAAATCACCAAAACATTATGAATTCTATTCATACAGTCTTACCAAGCCTGTAGTGTCAAGGAATCTGGGGAAGACATCTAGGACAGTTGAGGACTTCCCCGGATCATGAACCACCTGCTGTCTGTATTGGAACGTTGCCATCATCTTCTCTCGAACCAGTGACTCATTAGTTGTTGTATGCTGAAGCACAGATATCGCCTCTTTGCATTCATCCCCCGAAAGTTGCTCAACAGCTAAAGGGCAACTTCGCTGAGCCTTTGGACCATTTTGATAGGTGGGCTTGGTTCTCTTCTTGGTCTTACATGACGTGTTGCGCCCCACTGTCTTTATTCTCCAGGCCAGGTAACCAGACCCACTAGCTGCATCATAATATTTTTCCTGTCAATCAATAAGAAAACAGTTTTAAAAAAAGATGAACGCCGTTTTAATGTCCTGGCACCTTTGGCCTGGTATCCCGAGAGAATTCAGTCCTACATTTATACTTACATAGCCATGCTCTGAATCTGGATCATTCAAGTAGGGGAATAAAGTCACAATCCCCAGGGCGTAGTTGGTGCGGACACTTGATGGGGGGATCCTCCTTCAAGGAGGATTACAAAAAATATGTAAATAAAATGTTTTAAATAAAATACTGTTTTATGTTTTAATGTGTATTGTATGCATCCACCCATCAGTACATAGGAAGTTCCATCAGGAAATGAACAGTTTTTATTTTTATTTTTTACCTTTATTTAACCAGGCAAGTCAGTTAAGAACAAATTCTTATTTTCAATGACGGCCTAGGAACAGCGGGTTAACTGCCTGTTCAGGGGCAGAACAACAGCTTTGTACCTTGTCAGCTCGGGGGTTTGAACTTGCAACCTTCCGGTTACTAGTCCAACGCTCTAACCACTAGGCTACCCTTAAAGTGACATGCCTAGTTAAATAGGTTGAATAAAACATTTAAAAAATGGACGTTTTGTCAGCCCCGCTACATGGTTTGATCTAAAGCTGTGGAAACCCACCAGTATGAACACACAGGTACTCGAAGTTTGACTAAAATCATGCAGTTAAACATAACAGCTTTTGTCATCAAACATTTCATTTTTTCTTTTTACTTTTACCCCCTTTTTCTCCCCAATTCCGTGGTATCCAATTGTTAGTGGTTACTGTCTTGTCTCATCGCTGCATCGAGGCGAAGGTCGAGAGCCATGCGTCCTCCGAAAAACACAACCAAACCGCACTGCTTCTTAACACAGCATGCATCCAACCCGGAAGCCAGCCACACCAATGTGTCGGAGGAAACACCGTGGTGACCTGGTCAGCGTGCACTGCGCCCGGCCCGCCACAGGAGTCGCTAGTGTGTGATGAGACAAGGATATCCCCGCCGGCCAAACCAGACGACGCTAGGCCAATGGTCCTCCCGGTCGCGGCCGGCTGCGACAGAGCCTGGGCTCGAACCCAGAGTCTCTGGTGGAACTGCGACCACTGCGCCACCCGGTAGGCCCTGTCATCACACATTTCTAACACATTGAATTATTCACGTACCCATGATTTTCCATCATGTCGGCCACAATAATGTTCACCATCAGTCTCCGTGTGCTATCCGTAAGACCTTTGGTTTTCCCATACTCCTGGAACACCTTTTCTCCACCTGGCTTTGAGTGAAGGATGGCACTGATCATCTAGAAAAACACATCAAAACAATGGACGCCTTGTGATCAGTCGAGCATCTTCAAGGTACTGGTAATGGACAAGAAGACAAGGGTATGTAAATAGGTGGAACAGAAACAGCTACACGTGTTTTAAAGTATTATCACTAACGCGCTAGTAGTGGAGCTAACAGCAGCATTTTACACAACTCACATCTCTTGCTGCATTTCTGTCTGTAGGTTCATCAGTCAGACGTCTTTTTCGTGCCTTGGATTTTTCCAAAGTTAAAGCTGATCCAGAGGAATCAGACCCAACTGAGCAGATCAAGACCTCAGACATGGACACTTGTTCATCTGAAAGAAAAAAAACTCCCTACCATTACTACTATTTGCTAAAGAGCTCTAACTACAATCTGTTGGACATTACAAAAACAACCCAACAATGATTTACCAAATGTCTCGATCAACTGATAACAGATGAGTGAAATGAGCAAATAATTGGGATAATATTGTGCAGGAGTAACTTAGCTGTGCCTTTGCATTCATCACCTAACAGTTCCTCAACAACTGAAGGGGAACTGTGTTGAGCCTTTGGACCATTTTGATAGGTGGACTTGGTTCTCCTCTTGGTCTTACATGATTTGTTGCGCCCCACTGTCTTTATTCTCCAGGTCAGATAACCAGACCCACTAGCTGCGTCGTAATATTGTTCCTGTCAATCAAAAAAGGAAACAGTTCAAAATTATCAACACCATTTAATTTAACATCCTGGAACTGTAGGCCTGGTATCCGCTGAGAGAGAATTCAGTCCTCCGTTCATACTTACATAGCCATGCTCTGAATCTGGATCATTCAAGTAGGGGAATAAAGTCACAATCCCCAGGGCGTAGTTGGTGCGGACACTTGATGGGGGGATCCTACTTTGAGGAAGATAAAATAAAACAGTAACAATTCTAGTAAAAGCGATAATCAGTGATTAATTTCTCAGTAAAACTGAAGCCCCACCACATGTTGTGATCTAAAGCGGAGGGATGTCTCTAGGGAAACCCCCTCGGTATCAACAGACAGGCTTGTACTCTACATACAGGGAATGCATGCATGACTGGTGTTTCAGACCTAAAATCACAATGCCACAGTAATGGAGCTTGTGTCAAAGGGCACCCTAAAATGAAAGCTTTTAAGATGTTTTCATACCTCAAAAGTACACTACTGTCGAGCCATGTTTCCATTCTGAACCATTGGTTTGTAGATATAGTAACTATACCTCAAAATTAACGGAAAGAATTGGCAACAAAAATCTATCAAGCAATGATGTGGACATACAGTATATTGACAGTAGTCTGCTTTTAAGGTCTGAAAACATCTAGCAGACTTTAATTTTGGGGTGTCTAATACCTTTAAGTTTGACAAATCATACACTTAAATATTATACCATTTGTCATCATACGTACCCATGATTTTCCATCATGTCGGCCACAATAATGTTCACCATCAGTCTCCGTGTGCTATCCGTAAGACCTTTGGTTTTCCCATACTCCTGGAACACCTTTTCTCCACCTGGCTTTGAGTGAAGGATGGCACTGATCATCTAGAAAAACACATCAAAACAATGGACGCCTTGTGATCAGTCGTGCATCTTCAAGGTAGCGGTAATGGGCAACATTTTACACAACTCACATCTCTCGCTGCATTTCTGTCTGTGGGTTCATCAGTCAGACCTCTTTTCCTTGCCTTGGCTTCATCCAGAGTTATAGTTGAACTGATAGAGACATCAGAGTGCGTGAGCTCATGCGTGTTGAGGGATTTGATGTAGGTGAACCCTTTCCCACACACAGTGCAACTGTAGGTTTTCACGGTGTTGTGTTTGTGCCGCTGGTGCCTGGTCAAGCCGCTCTGACGCTGGAATTTCTCACCGCAGATATCGCAGCGGAAACGTGGCTTCCCAGTGTGTTCTAACATGCGTGCTTTATACTTTGTCTTTATGGGTGTCACGGCATCCTCAGCTGACACCAGCAATGGACTCTGTTCTCTCTTGAAGTCGTCGAGTCCAAGTTCTCTGGATCCCCCAGAGGCTTGACTTCTCTCTTCCTCATCACTTTCTCCTGTGATATTCTGGCTTGCCTTGGGAGTCTCTGGAACCCACTCGCCGTAACCTGGAAATGAAGTCACCAACAATGAATGTCACAGAGTTAGCTTTACAATGACTCATTAAAAGGGATAGTTTACTTTGTGAGGGTCTTTACAAGTGCAAAATAAAATAAAGACCACATTGATTAGCGTAAATCAAACAGTTTGTCTTGCCATCATGTTTGTTAGAAAGCAGAGAGCATATCCAACTGACAATCTCTTAGAAAAAAAAACTATTGGAACAAAGATTTGAAAAATAACTGATGCTGGCACAAGATGGAGGGAAAGATGGAGAATAACTACCAAAATTACAGTAAACAAATGTACGCTTAATCCAGTATAATGTATATAATTGATTATACAAGAGACAAAATTCAGCACAACGGCAGAGTCATGTCTTAAGTGTAAAACTATTAATGATCCAATAATGCTTTCTGGGAATGCTATAATGCCCAGAAATTGTGGTTGGAGCTACAAAGTTGGCTGTCAGAAGTATTACAATGTAAATGTATTTTTAATCCATCGGTCTGCATATTTTAAGACATGACATATTGGGGTGTAGTGAGTTACCCAATGGGCTGGACGATTCTTTTATCATCACTCATCTTGAAAAAAACATATACATAAACTTGGAAGTCAATCAATCCACTGACATTGACACATTGGAAAAATGTCATGATTTATTATTGAATTAGTAAGGGCGACCAAGAAAAATGAATCGGTTCAATTTAAGGCCAAGTGGCAAACAATAATGCAGGCACTAGGGATGGGGTGTGAGCATGCTGGTCTGGGCAGATGAGATGTAGTCTGTGTGTCTAGGTTGTTGTTCGTATACACACACACACACATTTGTTTATGGAATAGATTTTTTTTTTAAATGGACATTACAAAAATAAATGTATATAATTATGACAAATACACAATGTAATTCAAGTGAAATAAAATACTTTACATCGTGATTGAAAATAGTTGCTTCAACTAACCTTCCGATTCCAAATCATCATCAGCCATTTCCTCCTGTTTGATGAGCCATACTGGCCATGGTACCTTCCAAAAGACAATGTCATTATTAATGAATCAGGTTCTAAACTACAGCCAGTTATGTTGGGGATGCAACAACAACACAAACATCTCGTGTGGTGCTCCTCACTTACAAAGTAGGTGGGACAAGCCAAACTGAATTTACCGTGTCTGTAATCTGACCAGGGGGCTGTGATGGCTCTGGTCTCTCCGTCACCGGTGATGCTAGGCCTTCAAAAACAGCACCGTCTTCTAGCCAATGATAGTTGGCCTCTTGTTTATTCAGGATCTGCCCCACGATTGGAAAGTTTCCCAAACTTGGTGGGCTAACTAACATACAAATAATGAAAATAGACGCATTAATGATTTTATATATATATATTTTTTTTTTACAGACACCGCTATAGTGGTGGTTTAGCACTCTGGGGTTATTGCGCGTTATAAACTGGGTGGTTCAAGCCCTGAATGTTGTTTTGCTGACAGCCATGGTATTTCAGACCGCACACTGAACATTTATATTTAGTGCTCTAATTACGTTGGAAACCAGTTTATAATAGCAATAAGGCACCTCCGGTGTTTGTGGTATATGGCCAATATACCACGGCTAAAGGCTGTGTCAAGGCACTCTGCGATGCGTTGTGCAGAAGAACAGCCCTTATCCGTGGTATATTGGCCATATACCACACCCCCTCGTACATTATTGCCTAATTAAACCATGGATGTACACCAGACGCTAAAATGTGTGTTGTACACTAAATAGCTAACTGTTAACATCTCACCAGGTTTTGAAAAGTTCTTGCGGCAGTTCGCTGGCTTCTCCATCCTTGTCTCTTTTTTATTTTGTTCATGCAACATTTCCACTCGAAGAGCAGCATAGCTTTCTCCCATAAATTGACAGATTTCTTGCACGACTGTTGCTGTCAAAGCTTCCATAATGGAGGTGACGCGACAACGAAAAGCGAGTTCGTGCGACATGGTTACCAAGTAGACTACAACAATCAATCTAATCTGTTCCTATGTGAGAAGTGAACATCTTCTTTGTTATCAGATGGTGGCTTCACCTTTTCACACCTCTTCCGGAAGTTTTCTTTGGATTAATTCCGGACAGCTGATGAGGTTGGGCGGGCCGGTGAAATACCGTAAATACACGTTTAGATACGCCCTTGAGGCTAGCAGCTTCTTACATCTTTTGTTGAATTTATTTGATACTCAAAATATTAATACATTTCCCAACAGCATAAGTGGCGTTTTTTCTCTCTCCCACTAAACAAAAACAACAAGACAAACTGCCAGAACAAACTTTCAAACATTCTCATCCTCTTGATCTTATGAGCTGCTATGTACCTTTCTACAGCTATAACATTCTAAGCTAAATAACTTGATTATAACAGCCTAGATTTGAACCACCATTATTTGGTGTGAGTGAGTGGAGCATGATTCCCCAGCTTTTCAACATACTTTGTACAATAGTCAACTTTAACAAGTTATAGAGACTGCAAGAAATGTTCAAAATAACTAAATGTTTATAGTGGTATAAATTCTATTCTATAAATTCTCCCCAATTGTTTGTTGTGCTTGTTTGCAAGACCAGCACTCAGGCCTTGGAAATGGAACTGGCAGCCAGGTCATAACCGTAACCCAATAACACTGAAGGGTCAGATTAACAAATGCAATGTTCTCCATTTGTATGGTAAAACAATATATACAACATGAATGTACAAGATATGTTATAAAAATATATATAATAGAATTCAGCCATCAATTAAGTAGTTGATGCATGAAGCCTATATCCTGAAATCCAGAACCTGTTTTGCTAACATTCCACTCCTTGTACTCTTTTTCTTGGCCAAATTGTTTTGCTTCTCAATGACAAAAGGCAAAAGCACAAACAGATCTGGGATCAGGCTATAATACCTATGTTTGCAAAGCAGGCATCTACCAGGAATCAGGGTGTTTTCTGTTCATGTGTGCTCACATGTTCTTCATGGTCACCGGACGCCCACATATGGTGCAGGTGGCGGTCAGTCTCCGCCTGGTCCCTTCAGCATGTTTCATGGTGCCGTGTTGTTGTGCCACAGACACAGGATCTGATTGTGCTCCCTCCAATAGAGTGGCTATCTCCGGGTGTTTCCTCAGCAGGTGCTGCTTCAAGTTCTTTCTCAGGAGCACAAAGCCACAGTGATCACACATAGTCGTCAGAGTCCTATAGGCTGGACTTTGAGGCAGTTGGATATGGGTGGTGATTTGAATACGCTGGTTTATAGCAGGCGTGGGCAGTACAGCATGCGTAGAGGGCAGTGCAGCTGATGAAACAGGAGCGGAAGCCCCTTGACACAACAGCAGATGACTTGTCATGGCATCCCTCCTGATGATAGTTCTCTCACACTGGGGGCAGTGATAATGGCCATCTGTCCTACAGTCCAAATTGCATTTACAAATCTTTTTATCTAGAAAAATGAGACGGAAATGAGTAAAGCACATCTTGACAAGAATGATAATACAATCTACCAGACTACATGGTTAAAACATCCGCATACCTTTGAAAGACACCGCATTTTTCAGGTGCACATCAACATGGCGCTGTAATCTTGAGCGTTTGGTTGGTTTAAAGCTGAGACAAAGTGGACAGTGGAACAATTTGCAGCAGGTTGTGCATCTTGTGAGTGATATTAGAGAATTGACAGGAACAATCGAATGGTGCACCTGTAACAAATAACTTAATGTCAGTAAAAAAATAATGAGATCGGCTAATTGTGGAACAGAGTTCTATGGTGCCATATTTATTGGAGTATCAATTAAAGGGTATGCAGAAAGGATAGGATTATATTAAGGATTAGGGGTAAGGCGCATTAATATACAAAATACATATATCTGACATCACACACAAACAACCACAGACAATAACACATTACTGGCTCCAACGCAACACACTGTGGATAGCAAATATCATGGAATGTTCACATATATTCAATGTCCCAAACATATGAAAGCAACGCCGCCAGGCAACTCTTAGTACAAGTTAGCTATCTATATATTAAATGTTAAATTATGCTTCTTATTTGTTTTAACATTAAGAAGTTGCATTGTTTACCTTGGTATTGTCCGTACATGTCGTTGAAACGTATAATTTGCTACGAAATGTGAGTATAATTCATATAGTCTCATTTATGAATTAGGCCCCCAGTATACGATCACAAGCTCCACTGACCTCATCGTCCGTAAGCTTAACCAGAGAGGATGTGGTCTTTGGTTTAACAGGCTGTGATAAGCACCGCTGGCCTTCCATATCAGCACCGCTTCCGTAGAGAGGATGTGGTCTTTGGTTTAACAGGCTGTGATGGTCCTTGGGATCATCTTCCATATCAGCACCGCTGGCCTCATCGTCCGTAAGCTTAACCAGAGAGGATGTGGTCTTTGGTTTAACAGGCTGTGATGGTCCTTGGGATCATCTTCCATATCAGCACCGCTGGCCTAACCAGAACCAGAGAGGATGTGGTCTTTGGTTTAACAGGCTGTGATGGTCCATGGGATCATCTTCCATATCACCGCACCTCATCTTCTGGCCTGTGGTCTTTGGTTTAACAGGCTGTGATGGTCCATGGGATCATCTTCCATATCAGCACCGCTGGCCTCATCGTCCGTAAGCTTAACCAGAGAGGATGTGGTCTTTGGTTTAACAGGCTGTGATGGTCCATGGGATCATCTTCCATATCAGCACCGCTGGCCTCGTCTTCCGTAAGCTTAACCAGAGAGGATGTGGTCTTTGGTTTAACAGGCTGTGATGGTCCATGCGATGACATCGGTAACAGTGGAGTGTAATCATCATGACCTGTGAGATCATCGTGGTCCATGGGATCATCTTCCATATCAGCACCGCTGGCCTCGTCTTCATCCTGCTGTTCATCAACAGGGGTCTTTCTCAAACCTGGTGGGGTAACATACCAGTTAAGATTTGGGTACAGTGAATCACAGTACCTTTAGTACCCTAGCTACGAAGGCCCATATTCCATAATATCTAACTTACTAGAAAAAAAGAGTTGCCATAACATTGACTGCATAGTGTTACAGCTAATGATGATCTGTACTTAAAGGGATTTACATTGGATCCCACATTTATTGGGGACAACTGACTCCTTCATTCACCCCCAATGTGTAGTGTTTACCTGGGTGATCGCTTGCTCTCATTTACACAAGCCATATTGGAGTCAAAAGGGCTAGGTGATAGTTAACCCTAACCCAAGATTGAGTGTGGGCCAAGCAACCACCCATACAGGGTTATAGGTAGCTAGCTATCTTCTAGCTCTGGTCCAGGGCAGAGCTAACCTCTAGATCAGTGGTCACCAACCTTTTCTGAGTCAAGATCACTGAGTCAAAATGCCAGCCGAGCTCTTCCGCTCAGATAAAAAAATAAAAAAACATGACTAAGCCCATGTACGCAACATTAACCAATTAAAAACAGTTCAGTAGCAATGAGGTTTGTGCAGTAGGCTATAGGCCCAATACATTACTGCATATTGTCTACGCTTGAATTGCCCTGCCAATGTTGTTCTTCTCAGACCATTTTGAAATTGTATTTTAGTATCGCCAAGAGCAGGTTAGTTGAAAAATCTATGGCACCTTTTTTATGAGTTGAAATTTTCCAGATTGCCTGACTTGCGTGTCTTAAAGTAAAGATGGACTGTCGTTTCTCATTACTTATTTGAGCTGTTCTTACCATAATATGGACTTTGTGTTTTATCAAATAGGGCTATCTTCTGTATACCACCCCTACCTTGTCACAACAGACCTGATTGGCTCAAACACATTTAAGAAGTAAAGAAATTCCACAAATTAACATTTAACAAAGCACGCCTGTTAAATTAAATGCATTCCAGGTGACTACTCCATGAAGCTGGTTGAGTGATCAAAGCTGTCATCAAGGCAAAGGGTGGCTACTTTGAAGAACCTCAAATATAAAATTAATTTTGAAATGTTTAACACCTTTTTGGTTACTACATGATTTCATTTGTGTTATTTCCTAGTTTATGTCTTCACTATTATTCTACAATGCAGAAAATAAAGAAATACCCTTGAATGAGTAGGTGTGTCCAAACTTGACTGGTACAGTACATATTACCAAGACTAACCTGTACCACAGCACATTGACTCGGTCCCCCTGGTATATTGCTTCGTTATTGCCCCCCTTACACACACAAAAAAAGAAGCATTGTAGGTCAAGGGCTTGTAATGTTAAGTAAGCATTTCGCGGTAAGGTCTACATGTTGTATTCGGCGCATGTGACAAATAATTTGATTTGTGATCTCACCTTCCATTTGTATACGATCAGGAGAACGGCAAGGGTTAAATGCTTGCAGTCTCCTTCTCCATCGTCAGGGGCTTCCTGTTCGGTTCATGGCTACACTCCATTTCCACACGAAGGGCAGCGTAGCTTTCTTCCATTATTTGACACACTGCTCGCACGGCTGCTGCTGTTAAAGTTTCCATAACGGACACTACACGCGCACGAAAAACGATTTCGTTGAACATCTTTTTTTATTATTTGACTACAAGCACAAGCCAGCTAGCCTCTTCTCTGCATTGCTGTTTGGGGTTTTAGGCTGGGTTTCTATACAGCACTTTGAGATATCAGCTGATGTAAGAAGGGCTTTATAAATACATTTGATTTGATTCTCCTTCTTCGGGATTGGCCTATCGCATACAATTTAAATGTACATACACCGCTGCTGTACTAAAGTGAGGCCAGTCATTTCCTACCTACATTCAATTCTCATTATTCCTGTTCCTAAAATAAATAAATCCACCAACTAACCCTACACCTACGGTATATACCCCTATTTCATTAAAATCACCCCCCCCCAACATAATTACTTCTTCTGCAGTAAAATCTCGTACTCCAAGGTCTTTCTCTGCAGCTGCTACCTACACTCATTAAAAACCCACTAACGTTACTATGCCACTACATGATCCTATCGGGTAGTACAGTACACCATGCAAACGGCCTGGGGGGACGGGACACCACCTCCCAATATACCCTTTAACTCTTGTCAAATACCGTACTTCTATGCAGCTGTCACCACTTTATTTTTCTGTGATTGCTATGAAGCCAACTTTACTAAGCAGGCTAACTAGCAAACAAACTTACCCGCGCAATACCCTTTTCCGGGGTTAAACAATCTACTTCCGGAGAGGGCGTAAACACTGAGATCACAGTTTACCGTCTGATGATAAAGCTTTATGCATTATTCTCAAAGACAAAATATGTTAATCTCATTTCCCATGAGTTGCTTTATTTCTCAAAACATCACAAAAAACGTTAACTTTAACACAAGCATGTTCCCTGTGACAATCTTATTCTGGCCTGATTATTTTCAACTACACAAATACTGTAGGAAGTTGTATAATAAAAAGTTAAACTTTATAGACAACATGATACTTACTGTATGTTGAACTAATATAACAATCTGCAGCAAACATTTAGTCATTCTTAAAAAAAATAAAAAGTTTTACAAATTGCTCCAGAATACAAAATAATAGTGAATACAAGAACAGGTAACGACCTTTAATGCCACCTGTAGGTGCTTGTCGGAACTGGGAAACCTCTGACTTGCTAACTGGTTGAACACGTGTATAACTAACAAGTCGAAAAATTCAGAGTTGCAGCATTTAGCCAGAGCAATCACACACCTCATTCAATTTCCAATCAATTCAGAAAACACAATCCTAAATCAACACAACAAATCAATACAACCTATCATTTCCTTGCGTGAACTGCCTGGTGTCTTATCAGATTGCTCAGAAAGGAGAAGTTTTTTCCACACTGGGTGCAGTGGAAACGTTTTTCCCCTGTATGGACACTCTGATGCACTTTCAGGTTGCTGGAATGAGAGAACTGTTTCCCGCATTGAGTGCATCTGAAAGGTTTCTCCCCTGTGTGTACTCTCTGGTGCCGCTTCAGGCCGCACAGCTGGCTGAACTGCTTCCCACACAGGGCGCACTCGTACGGTTTCTCCCCCGTGTGAACCCTCTGGTGCATCTTGAGCTGGCACAGGTGTGGGTACTCCCTCTCACAGAAGGTGCACCTGTAGGACTTCTCCCTCTCCGCTCTGTCCTGATGAGTCCCAGTCCCGTCGCCGAGGTGTCCCAGTCCCGTCGCCCCGCTCCCAGGGAAATCCACCCAGGTGGGGTACTGCAGCTCCTCGGTTCCTGTGGCGTATGGAGTGGTGGCGGTGGTTGCGGGGTTCTGAAAGGTGCCGAGGCGGTTGTTGAATGCGCCGTCCAAGCCGATGGTGTAGAAGTGATTGTCAGATGAGTTCTGTCTTGCTGCTGGCTGGACACCTGGGTGAGGATGATGATGATGATAAGTGTTACCCGAATGTCCTCCGAGAAGCATGGCATCTGCTTCACTATGTCCTCCTTGATGACGCCTGGGTTCCATGATGTCACCTTGTCTCCAGGACGAGGGCGTGCCATCCCTATCTTCCCCATCGTCAACATGGAGGGGGTCAATAACTATGACCTCAGACTTGACCTCTGAACTGCCCTGGGAATTCTCGTGTTCACCCCTCACCATCTGAGGAAGTGGGGGAATGGGGTTCACCTTTTTGAGAGGCGAGGGGCTTCCTGAGACCGTCTCCGCAGCATAACTAGAACAAGACGGCCGATCATTCGCTGTATCACTGCCTCTTCGCTTATGGGAGTTTACAGGCAGATCGGTTGTTCTCTCTGGGTTTAGGCTGCGCTGCTGTTTAGCAACAGGTCCTGGACCTGTGAGTTGGAACACCTGGCTCAGGCTCTCAGGCTCCGGGTCTGACTTGAAAACATTGTCTGATCTGTTGACAGTCACTATGCTTTGTTTGGTTCTGAGCTGCTCAGTGAGCTCTGTTTGGTCCGTGTCTAGAGAGGTCGGTGTGTTTGGGTCTGTCATTCTGTGGCCACTATCAGTGCCTGAAGAGACAAAAGCATGATGGTCATATGCAGTCAAATAAAACAATGAGGTTGTCAATCAGTATGTCATTTTTCATTACAGCAATCCAGAAATCATTACCTGGGATCTCCCTCAGACCCTCTTCTTTCTTCCATGGCTGGAGGTCTCTCTCCCCTTCCACAGTAGATTTGGCCTGAAAAGAGGAGGGAGGAATTAAGTAGAGAAACATGAGCTCTACAAAGCTCTCAAACAAATGCAGGTCTATTATAACTCAGATATTACTAGGCTATAATATTGATCGAATGGCTTGAATTAAGATGTTAATCTACTGATTCAACTCATGGACACAGAAAATCTGAAGCTTCTCTGTCCTCAAAACATTTGAAACTAAAATTGGGACTGCAATCATTTCCTGTACTTTTGAAAGGAAAACATAATTTGCTGCCAACTGACTGATTTCATTCGTAAGCAATGTGAGAATACACTATGTAGGGTCAATGTGAGAATATATATGTAGGGTCAACGTGAGAATATATATGTAGGGTCAACGTGAGAATATATATGTAGGGTCAACGTGAGAATATATATGTAGGGTCAACGTGAGAATATATATGTAGGGTCAACGTGAGAATATATATGTAGGGTCAACGTGAGAATATATATTTAGGGTCAAAGTGAGAATATGTATTTAGGGTCAATGTGAGAATATATATTTAGGGTCAATGTGAGAATATATATTTAGGGTCAATGTGAGAATATATATTTTAGGGTCAATGTGAGTTTATTAGGTACACCACCCCCTTCATGAAAATGGTTCGCTCCTACAGACAGTGAGTCTGGTGGCCCTGGCTTGCTATATAAAGCAGGCAAACAGGCATCAAAGCATTCAGTTACTGTTTGATTGAACGCTAGAATGGGTAAAACAAGCGACCTAAGAAACTTTGAGCATGGTATGATTGTCAGTGCCGGGTGCGCGGTTCCAGTATCTCAGAAACGTCCGGCCTCCAGGGATTTTCACGCACAACCGTGTCTCTAGGATTTACCGTGAACGGTGCGACAAACAAAACATCCGGTCAGCGGCAGTCCAGTTGACGAAAACAACTTGTTGATGAGAGAGGTCGAAGGAGAATGGCTAGAATAATGCAAGCTAACAGGCAGGCCACAGACAGACAAATAACGGCGAGGAACAACAGTGGTGTGCAGAACGGCATCTCGGAACGCACAACTCGTCGGTCCTTGTCACGGATGGGCTATTGCAGCAGACGACCACACCGGGTTCCTCTCCTATCACCTAAAAAGAAGCAGAAGCGGCTCCGGTGAGCACGCGATCACCAACGCTGGACATTTGAGGAGTGGTACAACCGCATAGCCATCGTCAACATCTTTGCAGATTTCGGCTACAGCCACGTTGGCTAGCACTGATCTGACGAATCCTGGTTCCTGTTGCGTCATGCTGATGGCAGTCAGGATTTTGCACAAGAAGCATGAGTCAATGGCCCCATCTTGCCTGGTGTCAACGGTACAGGCTGGTGGAGGTGGTGTAATGTTTTCCTGAAACAGGAATATACCAATTGAGCAATGTTTGAACACCACAGCGTATCTGAACATTTTTGCTGACCAGGTACATCCCTTCGTGGCTACAGGGGGGTCCGACCTAGTACTAGATGGGTGTACCTAATAAACTGTATTTACGGTCAAGAAGCACCATGAGGGGCCTCCTGAGTGGCACAGCGGTCTAAGGCACTGCTTCACAGTGCTTGAGGCATCACTAAAGACCCGGGTTTGATCCCAGGCTGTGTCATAACCGTCCGTGTCCGGGAGTCACAGGGCGGCGCATAATTGGCCTAGCGTCACCCGAGTTAGAGGAGGGTCTGGCTGGGGGGCTTTACAAGGCTCATTGCGCTCTAGCGACTTCTTGTGGCGGGCCCGGCGCCTGCAGGCTGACTTCGGTGTTTCCTCAGACACATTGGTTTGGGAGGACGCATGACTCGACTTTCACCTCTCCCGAGCCCGTTAGGGAGTTGCAGCGATGAGACAAGATCGCAATTGGATCGCAATTGGATATCACAAAATTGGGTAGAAAAAGTGGGTAAAAAAATAAAATAAATAAGAAGCACCATAATTATTTGAAAAATATTATTTATTGAGGGAATTATAGGATTTAATGAACAAATTGGTACAAAAGGACAGTTTTTCACTCTCACAGTACAATTGCAGGATCTGCTATAACGTTGTGAGGCACGCAGTTTTCTAATGGAAAACAACCACTATCAACCTTACAAGTGAATGTGAGTGATGCTGTTGGCCTTGAAGGAGCCAAGGAACTAAGAAAACTTAACAGTTTATGCCGATAATGTAAACATGAACCACATTGTATTGTAAACCAGCCTTGTCTCATAGACTAGACGTAACATAGTACATACATGTAATAAGAAAGAAGGTGACTTAAGGCAAAAATGAAAGGAGTGTGGTTGGTCGGCGTGGATGGGTGGGTGAACAACGCAAAAGTCTAGCAACCGAAAGGTTGAGTGTTCAAATCTCATTATGGACAACTTTAGCTACTTTGCATTTTAGCTAACCCTTCCCCTAACCATAACCCTTTAAACTAACTCATAACCTTTACCCAGCTATCTAATCACCTAGCTAACGTTAGCCAACACAAATTGTAATTCGTAACATGTCATACGTTTTGCAAATTTGTAGCGCTCTGCAAGAGCCGACTAGGTGAAAAATCTGGCGACGTGCCCTTGAACAAGGCACTTAAGCCTAATTGCTCCTGTAAGTCGCTCTGGATAAGAGCGTCTGCTAAATTACTAAAATGTAACAAATGATAAAACATTTTTTTAACATGCAAAAGATAGACTAAGGCAAACATATGACAACGTTTGAACTCATGATATTTCTATAACAGCTTTTTTCAATAGAAATCTCTTGCTTCTGTGTCAGTTCTCAATGATGAAGCTTCTGATGTCTTTTCAGATCGCTGGAGTGGGAGAACCTGCGTCCTCAATGTGCACAACTGAAGGGCTTCTCCCCAGTGTGGACGTTCAGGTGCATTTGTAGCTGCCTGGCGCACACAAAGCTCTTCTCACACAAGGTGCAGGCGAACCCCCGCCTCCTGGTGTAGACAACAGCATGCTGCCGCAAGCCGCTCTCATGGTCAAACTTCTTATGGCAGTTCGGGCAACTGTATGGTTGTTCTACGGTGCATAGTCTACCGTGTGTGGTGAGATTCATCAAGTGAGAAGAAGTTGTGGAGCTTGGTTTAAAATTCCAACAGGAAGTGAGGTATGAACTGGTTGTTGAGCTCCTCTTCCTGGTATTTCAGAGTGTCTATGGAGGCTTGTCAACGAACACCAAACTAGCTCTGTTGGCCTCACCAACATTTCCTGTGTCAAGATGCATGCCTGTATTTATCTCTGAGGGCCGGAAGCCGGGTGAAACATATTGCGTCATGTTGTCTCTCATCGATTCGGTGTGAATCATTGGTGAGTTTCTGTTAAACCCTCCCACTCCCTGCTTATTTTCAGTCCCATTGTCATCTGGTGTAGTAGCTGTACCCACCTGAACCCACTCTAAATCTCTATCTACCTGCTGGCCACTGGATACAGAGTCAATCACTATCACATGTTCTGATGAAGAATGGAATGACTTGGGGGAAAACCTGTGGTTTTCTAACCCTACACTTCTCATTTCTATGTCTGAGATCCACTGACCTCCATAGCAGTGTGGATGCTGTTGTTGCCTCTGGGGCCACTGAGCTGGAAGGCGGGATCCTTGCTGGTCGCTGCAGCCGGTTGGGTGGTTAGTTCTCTGCTGCCCTCCACTGTTCTAGCTGGGTGGCTGAACCTAGAGTCCTGGTCATCTGCTTCTCCCTCCACCTTGATGATCAGCAGGTCTGGTTGCCCTTCCTCTGTCTCTGCTGACTGCTGATGGGGTTAAGTGGGAGAGATGAGTGAGTGAGACAGAGCATACACTATCTACTGAATGGAGATATGCGCATGACATGGGATATAGTGAAATTCATAGTAGTTGTCTTGTTGTTATTGTGTTCTAATCAGTGGTGTAGTGGAGGGTAAACTCCACCGTCTGTATTTTACGTGAGCGTTTACAAGCCGTTTGTGTTACTTTAGTTAGTTACTTTACTAACTGCAAACATCTCTGGTTATAATGTGCTGACATACACGTCTATTCAGACATAACCTCATCCCCAGGCGGAAGGAAGTGTCTGGTGTCCGAGACTAAAACAGATTATAAGTCTGTGACAGTCTAAAATCGTCTATTAAAATTGGAACTTACCTCATCACTTGTAGCATCCATATGCTTTGATGGAGAGACATCGTCTTGGTCCACGTCTATGGGCTGTCTGTCTCTTGGTATGCTGCTGTTCCCAAAACTCTTGTTGGAAAGTCTGTTTCTGCTTTGCCAAGTAGGTCCTAGAAATAAAATAATAATAATTAGAACTACATGGCCAAAAGAATGTGGACACCTGCTCGTCAAAACTCTCATTCAAAAATCATGTGCATTAATATGGAGTTGGTACCCCCTTTGCTGCTATAACATTCTCCACTCTTCTGGGGAAGCTTTCCACTGGATGTTGGAACATTGCTGCGGGGACTTGCTTTAAGTCGGGCACTGATTTTAGGCGATTAGGCCTGGCTCGCAGTCGGCGTTCCAATTCATCCCAAAGGTGTTCGATGGGGTTGAGGTCAGGGCTCTGTGCAGGCCAGTCAAGTTCTTCCACACAGATCTCAACAAACCATTTCTGTATGGACTTCTCTTTGTGCATGGGGGAATTGTCATGCTGAAACAGGAAAGGGCCTTCCCCAAACTTTTGCCAGAAAGTTGGAAGCACAGAATTGTCTAGAACATAATTGTATGCTGTAGTGTTAAGATTTCCCTTCACTGTAACTAAGGGGCCTCGCCAAAACCAGTCCCAGACCATTATTCCTCCTCCACCAAACTTTACAGTTGGCCCTATGCATTGGGGCAGGTAGCTTTCTCCTGGCATACGCCAAACCCAGATTCGCCTGTGGGACTGCTAGATGGTGAAGAGTGTTTCATCACTACAGAGAATGCGTTTCCTCTGCTTCAGAGTCTAATGGCAACGAGCTTAACACCACTCCAGCCGATGCTTGGTATTGCACATGGTGATCTTAGGCTTGTGTGCGGCCGCTCGGGCCATGTAAACCCATTTCATGAAGCTCCCGACGAACAGTTTTGTGCTGATGTATTGTCCAGAGGCAGTTTGGAACTCAGCAGTGAGTGTTGCAACCGAGGACAGACTATTTTTTATGCGCTTCAGCACTAGGTGTTCCCGTTCTTTGACCTTGTGTGGCCTACCACTTCACGGCTGAGCCGTTGTTACTCCTACACGTTTCCACTTCGCAATAACAGCACCTACAGTTGACCGGTGCAGCTCTGGCAGTGCAGAAATTTGACAAATTGACTTGTTGCCAAGGTGGTATCCTATGGAGGTACCACATTGAAAGTCACCGAGCTCTTCAGTGCGGGCTATTCTACTCCCAATGTTTGTCTATGGAGATTGCATGGCGGTGTGCTCGATTTTATACACCTGTCAGCAACGGTGTGGCTGAAATTACCAAATCCAATCATTTGAAGGAGTGTCCACATACCTTTATATATATAGTATATGACAGTTTAATAAATTATGATCACTTTCTATATGCTCCCATAAGAACATGGCAAGCATAATACGTTCATGACGTGTGTAATGTGTATATAGAGCTAGAAGGATCCTAGCTGTGTTGAAAGTAAAAAGTAAGCATGATACGTCATATATGGAATGTCAATAATACAGCTGGGCGCTAAATGTTTTGACATTACATAAATCATGGAAGTATTATGCTTGCTTTGAACTTTGTAAAACACAATTGATGGTTGGGGTCAAATTGAAGATTGATGTAATTTAGTCTATGTGCACTGTCAAATTCATCATCACCACCACCAACCTGTCGTTGCAGTTTCTCGATGGTTGTGTCTGTTTAGGAGGCGTATTCCATGGAAGCGATTGTGGACGGACCCTTCTGAAAACTTTCTCTCAGCCCGAAACCTCGCGATCTGAAGTTCCATCAATTTCATATTCCTCCGGAGAAATTCATTCTCCTTGTGGCTTTGGGACATCTCCAGGTGTACAACCGCATAGCCATCGTCAACAACTTTGCAGATTTCGGCTACAGCCGCGTTGGCTAGCACCTCCATGATTGAGGCTATCTGCGCCTGGAACTCGACCACGGAACCCGACATCGTCCCCCGACGCTTTTGGCCCCTTTTCAATATGAAAACAGTCTTTGTGTTTTCTATATTATGACGATATATAGTTATCTAGCAATCTAGTAAAACAAATACAATCATATCAGAAGCTAAACATCGACAGATAGCGTTTGATTGTAGCTAGCTTTATTTTCCTCGTCACAGTAATGTAATCATATGCTGGGCTGTATAATTTAAAGTTTAACACCGCCACCTACCGTACAGGAGTGCTACAACAATGTTGTACCTACGAAAGAAACATGCTATTTCGTGTAAACATTTAATGAATTTTAATGATGTTCATTTTATTTATTACTGTACTTTGGATCATCACTGCACCAATACAAATCACAAGGATGGTTAAAATCTTCACCTTTAATAATATTAATTAGCAGTCCACTCTGGACCAAGCATCAAGCCAGTTGAACTGAAAACTCAACCACTACACACAGAGGATCGTGTTCAATGTGGAAACCTTCCAAACTGTTAACACATGGACCCAGTTTTTATTTGAAAACCCCAGAAGTGTGGAACTTTTTCCCTTACGACCAGGGCCAGGAGTTTTTTC
Organism: Oncorhynchus nerka; assembly: GCF_034236695.1. Taxonomy (NCBI): domain Eukaryota; kingdom Metazoa; phylum Chordata; class Actinopteri; order Salmoniformes; family Salmonidae; genus Oncorhynchus; species Oncorhynchus nerka. The sequence continues at coordinate 21,113,425 of NC_088413.1, read as the reverse complement.
ACACCACGAGCCTATCATTACGCCAAGTGGAGATGTGTGAATTTGCCCCTAGATGCAAGGGGTGAATGTGTGAATTTGCCCCTAGATGCAAGGGGTGAATGTGTGAATTTGCCCCTAGATGCAAGGGGTGAATGTGTGAATTTGCCCCTAGATGCAAGGGGTGAATGTGTGAATTTGCCCCTAGATGCAAGGGGTGAATGTGTGAATTTGCCCCTAGATGCAAGGGGTGAATGTGTGAATTTGCCCCTAGATGCAAGGGGTGAATGTGTGAATTTGCCCCTAGATGCAAGGGGTGAATGTGTGAATTTGCCCCTAGATGCAAGGGGTGAATGTGTGAATTTGCCCCTAGATGCAAGGGGTGAATGTGTGAATTTGCCCCTAGATGCAAGGGGTGAATGTGTGAATTTGCCCCTAGATGCAAGGGGTGAATGTGTGAATTTGCCCCTAGATTTTTATTTTATTTTCCACAACCAGTCAAGGTTAGGATTGGGAGAGAGGAAGCATATCCTAGATCTGTGCCTTGGGGAAACCTCACCCTGGAACACTCAGGGTAGCCCAACGTCATGTGGCCTTCTGCCAGTGTGGACGAGGTGGTGCTTCTTCATGTTGCCGGACTGGGTGAAGGACTTCCCACAGTAGACACAGTGAAATGATTTCTCTCCGGTGTGGACCCTCTCATGCATCTTCAGCTGGTGGCTGTGGGAGGAGCCCTTGAAGCAGTGGCTGCACCGGAGCTGCCTCTTGGCTGACGTTAGCTGTTGCAGCTGCTTTCCTATACATTTCGATGAAGAAGTGGAGCCTGTTGAAATTCGGGAAGGGGGCTTCCTTCCCTCTTTAGGGAACCTGGTAGAGAGTAACCCTTGGGGATGAAAAAGCGGTTTCAGGTGGACAGTCCATTGAAATCTAGCAATTTGGACCTGGATCCTACAGTTCTCCCTCACTCTGTGTTTTGAGAGTCAGGGGGACACTTCTCTGTCTGTCCAGACTCCTTTTTGACTGTAGATTTGGCCTGAAAAGAGGAGGGAGTAATTAAGTCGACGGGCATGAGCTCTACAAAACTCTCCAAACAAATACAGGTGTATTATAACTCAGCTATTACTAAATCAAATCAAATTGTATTGGTTACATGCTCCAAATACAACAGGTGTAGATCTTACGGTGAAATGCTTACTTAAGAGCCCATTCCCAACAGTACAGTTAAAAATACAAATATTTGCAAAATAAAAAAGTAAATAGTAACACAATTAAAACAATAACGAGGCTATATACAAGGAGTACCAGTACCGATCCAATGTTCCTGGGTTCGAGGTTGTTGAGGTAATACATTATAGTATGTACTTGTGGGTAGGGGTAAAAGTGACTAGGCTACATTATTGATCAAATGGATTGAATCAAGTTGCTCCTTTACTGACTCAACTCATGGACAAAGAAAATCTGAAGCTTCTCTGTCCTCAAAACATTTAGAAATAATATTGGTCTGCAGTAATTCCCTCTATTTTTAATAGGAAAATGTCCTTTCCTTCCAACTCCCTGATTTTATTTGGACGCAATGTGAGAATATACAGGTAACTGCCAAAATAAAGGAAACACCAACAAAGTGTCTTAATAGGGTGTTGGCCACCACAAGCTGCCAGAACAGCTTCAATGCACCTCGACATAGATTCTACAAGTGTCTGGAACTCTACTGGAGGGATGCGACATTTCTTACTCGAGAAATTCCATCATGTGGTGTTGTTGATGGTGGTGGAAAACGCTCCAGAATCTCCCATAATTGTCTTTTGTGAACTAACACTCGCTCTTCACTTACTAGCTCTGACTTTGCTGATCGCTAAAACATTTTTTTTAAATGGACTTACTTTGTCTGTGATATGATAGGTTGTCTGACCTAGCTATCTTAAGATGAATGCACTAACTGTAAATACAATCTAATTTTATTGGTCACATACACATATTGAGCAGATGTTATTGCGGGTGTAATGAAATGCTTGTGTTCCTAGCTCCAACAGTTCAGTAGTATCTAACAATTCACAACAATACACACAAATCTAAAAGTAAAATAATGAAATTAAGGAATATTAGGACGAGCAATGTCAGAGTGGCATTGACTAAAATACAGTAGAACACATACAGTGCCTTGCGAAAGTATTCAGCCCCCTTGAACTTTGCGACCTTTTGCCACATTTCAGGCTTCAAACATAAAGATATAAAACTGTATTTTTTTGTGAAGAATCAACAACAAGTGGGACACAATCATGAAGTGGAAGGACATTTATTGGATATTTCAAACTTTTTTAACAAATCAAAAACTGAAAAATTGGGCGTGCAAAATTATTCAGCCCCCTTAAGTTAATACTTTGTAGCGCCACCTTTTGCTGCGATTACAGCTGTAAGTCGCTTGGGGTATGTCTCTATCAGTTTTGCACATCGAGAGACTGAATTTTTTTCCCATTCCTCCTTGCAAAATAGCTCGAGCTCAGTGAGGTTGGATGGAGAGCATTTGTGAACAGCAGTTTTCAGTTCTTTCCACAGATTCTTGATTGGATTCAGGTCTGGACTTTGACTTGGCCATTCTAACACCTGGATATGTTTATTTTTGAACCATTCCATTGTAGATTTTGCTTTATGTTTTGGATCATTGTCTTGTTGAAAGACAAATCTCCGTCCCAGTCATCAGGTTTTCTTCCAGAATGGTCCTGTATTTGGCTCCATCCATCTTCCCATCAATTTTAACCATCTTCCCTGTCCCTGCTGAAGAAAAGCAGGCCCAAACCATGATGCTGCCACCACCATGTTTGACAGTGGGGATGGTGTGTTCAGGGTGATGTGCTGTGTTGCTTTTACGCCAAACATAACGTTTTGCATTGTTGCCAAAAAGTTCAATTTTGGTTTCATCTGACCAGAGCACCTTCTTCCACATGTTTGGTGTGTCTCCCAGGTGGCTTGTGGCAAACTTTAAACAACACTTTTTATGGATATCTTTAAGAAATGGCTTTCTTCTTGCCACTCTTCCATAAAGGCCAGATTTGTGCAATATACGACTGATTGTTGTCCTATGGACAGAGTCTCCCACCTCAGCTGTAGAACTCTGCAGTTCATCCAGAGTGATCATGGGCCTCTTGGCTGCATCTCTGATCAGTCTTCTCCTTGTATGAGCTGAAAGTTTAGAGAGACGGCCAGGTCTTGGTAGATTTGCAGTGGTCTGATACTCCTTCCATTTCAATATTATCGCTTGCACAGTGCTCCTTGGGATGTTTAAAGCTTGGGAAATATTTTTGTATCCAAATCCGGCTTTAAACGTCTTCACAACAGTATCTCGGACCTGCCTGGTGTGTTCCTTGTTCTTCATGATGCTCTCTGCGCTTTTAACGGACCTCTGAGACTATCACTGTGCAGGTGCATTTATACGGAGACTTGATTACACACAGGTGGATTGTATTTATCATCATTAGTCATTTAGGTCAACATTGGATCATTCAGAGATCCTCACTGAACTTCTGGAGAGAGTTTGCTGCACTGAAAGTAAAGGGGCTGAATAATTTTGCACGCCCAATTTTTCAGTTTTTCATTTGTTAAAAAAGTTTGAAATATCCAATAAATGTCGTTCCACTTCATGATTGTGTCCCACTTGTTGATTCTTCACAAAAAAATACAGTTTTATATCTTTATGTTTGAAGCCTGAAATGTGGCAAAAGGTCGCAAAGTTCAAGGGGGCCGAATACTTTCGCAAGGCACTGTATACATATGCAGTATGTAAACATTAATAATGGAACACTGGTCACTTTGATTCCATGTCTATGTACATGTAGCCTCTAAGGTGCAGGGTTGAGTAACCGGGTGGTAGCCGGCTAGTGATGACTATTTAACAATCTGATGGACTTGAGATAGCTGTTTTTCGGTCTCTCGTTCCCAGCTTTGATGCACCTCTACTGACTTCGCCTTCTGGATGATAGCGGGGTGAACAGGCCCTGCCTCGGGTGGTTGATGCCCTTGATATTTTTGGCCTTTCTGTGACATCAGGTGATGTAGGTGTCCATGTTTTGTTGACGTTGAGTAGGAGGTTATTTTCCTGGCACCACTCCACCAGGGCCCTCACCTCCTTCCTGTAGGGTGTCTCGTCATTGTTGGTAATCAGGCCTATTACTGTTGTGTCGTCTGCAAATTTGAAGATTTACTTTCGATGTGTGCGTGGCCATGCAGTCATGGGTGAACAGGGAGTACAGGAGGGGGCTGTGCACACACCCTTGTGGGGCCTCTGTGTTGAGGATCAGCGTAGTGGAGGTGTTGTTTCCTACCTCAGGAAGTCCAGGTCCCAGTTGCACAGGGAAGGGTGTTCAGGCCCAGGGCCTTGCACTTAATGATGAGCTTGGGGGGTACTATGGTGTTGAAGGCTGAACTAGTCAATGAAGAACATTCTTACATAGGTATTCCTCTTGTCCGGATAGGGTAGTGTGCAGTGCGATGACTTTGGCGATTGCATTGTCTGTGGATCTATTGGGGCGGTATGCAAATTGAGGTGGGTCTAGGGTGTCAGGTAAGGTGGAGGTGATATGATCCTTAACTAGCCTCTCAAAGCACTTCATGATGACAAAATGAGTACTATGGGGCACTAGTCTTTTAGTTCAGGTAGTCATTTATTAAGTCACTCTGGATAAGAGCATGTGCCTTTTGGTATTAAGGGACCTAACATGTGCCTGGAAAATATTCCCCACACCCTTACACGACCAGCCTGTGCCGTTGACACCAGGCATGATGGGGCCATGGCCTCATGCTGTTTACATCAAATCCTGACTCTTCCATTAGCATGACGCAACAGGAACCAGGATTCGTCGACCAGGCGATGTTTTTCCGCTCCTCAATTGTCCAGTGTTGGTGATGGCGTGCCCACTGGAGCCACTTCTGCTTGTTTTTAGTTGATAGGAGAGGAACCTGGTGTGGTCGTCTGCTGCAACAACCCATCCGTTACAAGGTACTCCTTGTATATAACCTCATTATTGTCATTTTATTGAGTTACAATTTACTATTTTTATTTGGTAAACTTTTCTTACTTTTTAACTGTATCGTTGGGAAAGGGATCGTATTTCACGGTAAAGTCTACAACTGTTGTATTCGGCGCATGTGAAAAATACAATTTGATTTGAATACACAGTATACACTGAACAAAAATAAAACGCAACATGCAACAATTGAGTTACAGTTCATATAAGGAAATCATTAAATTAAAAACAATTCATTTGGCCCTAATCTATGGATATGCATCTGTTGGTTACAGACACTGTACCTTAAAAAATATGTAGAGGCGTGGATCAGAAAACCAGTCAGTATCTGGTGTGACATTTCATTCACATAGAGTTGATCAGGCTGTTGATTGTGGCCTGTGGAATGTTGTCCCACTCCTCTTCAAGTTGCTGGATATTGGAGGGAACAGGAACACGCTGTCGTACATGTCGATCCATCCCAAACATGCTTGCGAGTATGCAGGCTACGGAAGAACAGACATTTTCAGCTTTCAGGAATTGTATACAGATCCTTGTGACAAGGGGCCATTATCCTGCTGAAAGACGAGGTGATGGAGGTGGGTCTCAGGATCTCGTCACGGTATCTCTGCATTCAAATTGCCATCCACAAAAAAATATATTGTGTAATGATCATGCTGTATAATCAGCTTCTTGATGTCACACCTGTCAGGTAGATGGATTATCTTGGCAAAAGAGAAATGCTCATTAACAGGGATGTAAACATTTGTACACAACATTTGAGAGAGAAGCTTTTTGAGCATATGGAACAATTTCTGGGATCTTTTATTTCAGTTCATGAAACATGGGACCAATACTTTACATGTTGCCTTTTTTTCTTTTCGGTATATTTAGGGTCAATGTGAGAATATTATTTATTGATTATATTATAGGAATTGATCAACAAAAACTGCAGGGGGGGTCTGCAAAAAAATTGAAGTGTATGCAGATAATGTAAAATATGAACCACGTGGTGTATTATAAAACATAAGAGACCTGGGATAACATCCTGAAGACATACAGTGGATAAGAGAAGGTTGAAGTGTATGCAGATAATGTAAAATATGAACCACGTGGTGTATTATAAAACATAAGAGACCTGGGATAACATCCTGAAGACATACAGTGGATAAGAGAAGGTTGAAGTGTATGCAGATAATGTAAAATATGAACCACGTGGTGTATTATAAAACATAAGAGACCTGGGATAACATCCTGAAGACATACACTGGATTGGGAAAGTCTTCCCTTTGCTTTTTCCACATTTTGTTTCGTTACAGCCTTACTCTAAAACGGATGACAAGCTATTTTTCTTGTCAATCTACACACACAACTCCATAATGACAAAGAGACATTTTCACAAATGTATACAAATAAAACAGAAATAACTTATTTACATAGAGTACCAGTCAAAAGTTTGGACACACCTACTCATTCCCGATGGGGAATCCTGAGTGGTGCAGCGGTCTAAGGCACTGCATCTCAGTGCTAGACACATCATTACAGACCCTGGTTTGATTCCAGGCTGTATCACAACCGGACGTGATTGGGAGTCCCATAGGGCGGTGCACAATTAGCCCAGCGTTGTCTGAGTTCGGGGTAAAATTTGTTCTTAACTGACTTGCCTAGTTAAATAAAAACAAAATTACAGGGTTTTTCTTTATTTGTTCTATTTTCTACATTGTAAAATAATAGTGAAGACATCAAAACTATGAAATAACGCATATGGAATCATGTAGTAACCAAAAAAAGTGTTAAACAATTCAAAATATATTTTATGTGAGATTCTTCAAAGTAGCCACCCTTTGCCTTGATGACAGCTTTGCACATGCTTGACATTCTTTCAACCAGCTTCATGAGGTAGTCACCTGGAATGGATTTCAATTAACAGGTGTGTTTTGTTAAATTATTTGGTGGAATTTCTTTCCTTCTTAATGGGTTTGAGCCAATCACTTGTGTAGTGACAAGGTAGGGGTGGTATACAGGAGATAGCCCTATTTGGTAAAATACCAAGTCCATATTATGGCAAGAACAGCTCAAATAAGCAAAGAGAAACAACAGTCCATTACAGATGAAGGTCAGTGAATTCGTAAAATTTCAAGAACTTTGAAAGTTTCTTCAAGTGCAGTGGGAAAACCATCAAGCGCTATGATGAAACTGTCTCTCAAGAGGAACGCCACAGGAAAGGAAGACCCGGAGTTACCTCTGCTGCAGAGGATAAGTTCATTAGAGTTACCAGCCTCAGAAATTGCAGCCCAAATAAATGCTTCACAGAATTCAAGTAACAGACACATCTCAACATCAACTGTTCAGAGGACACTGCGTGAATCAGTCCTTCATGGTCGAATTGCTGCAAAGAAGCCACTACTAAAGGACACCAATAATAAGAAGACTTGCTTGGACGAGAAACATGAGCAATGGACATTAGACGGATGGAAATCTGTCCTTTGGTCTGATGAGTCCAAATTTGATGATCTCCACATGTGTGGTTCCCACCGTGAAGCTTGGAGGAGGTGGTGTGATGGTGCTTTGCTGGTGACACAGTCTGTGATTTATTTAGAATTCAAGGCACACTTAATGAGCATGGCTACCACAGCATTCTGCAGCGATAAGCCATCCCATCTGGCTTGCACTTAGTGGGACTAATCATTTGTTTTTCAACAGGACAATGACCCAACACACCTCCAGGCTGTGTAAGGGCCATTTGATCATGGAGAGTGATGGAGTGCTGCATCAGATGACCTGGCCCCCACAATCACCTGACCTCAACCCAATAAAGATGGTTTGGGATGAGCTGGACTGCAGAGTGAAGTGAAAGCAGCCAACAAGTGCTCAGCATATGTGGGAACTCCTTCAAGACTGTTGAAAAAGCATTCCAGGTGAAGCTGTTTGAGAGAATGCCACGTGGTGGCTACTTTGAAGAATCTCAAATATAAAATATTTGTTTAACACTTTTTTTTGGTTACTACATGATTCCATATGTGTGTGTTATTTCATCGTTTTGATGTTTGCACTATTATTCTACAATGTAGAAAAAAGTAAAAATAAAGAAAAACCCTTGAATGAGTAGGTGTCCAAACTTTTGACTGGTACTGTAAGTATTTAGACCTTTTGCTATGAGACTCGAAATTGAGCTCAGGTGCATCCTGTTTCCATAGATCATCCTTGAGATGTTTCTATAACTTGATTGGAGTCCACCTGTGGTAAATTCAATTTCTTGGACATGATTTGGCAAGGCACACACCTGTCTGTATAAAAGGTCACACAGTTCACAGTGAATGTCAGAGCAAAAATCAAGCCATAACGTTGAAGGAATTGTCCGTAGACCTCCGAGAAAAGTTTGTGTTGAGGCACAAATCTGAGGAAGGCTACCAAAAAAATTCTGCAGCATTGAAGGTCCCCAAGAACACAGTGGCCTCCATCATTCTTAAATGGAAGAAGTTGGAAGCACCAAGAGTCTTCCTAGAGCTGGCCGCCCCATGTCAAATTGAGAAATTGGGGGAAAAGGGCCTTGGTCAGGGAGGGGACCAACAACCCGATGTTCACTCTGAAAGAGCTCCAGAGTTCCTCGGTGGAGATGGGAGAACTTTCCCGAAGGACAACCATCTTTTCAGCACTCCACCAATCAGGCTTTTTATGGTAGAGTGGCCAGATGGAAGCCACTCAGTAAAAAGGCACATGACAGCCCGGTTGGAGTTTGCCAAAAGGCAACTAATGAACTCTCAGACCATGAGAAACAAGATTCTCTGGTCTGATGAGACCAAAATTGAACTCTTTGGACTGAATGCCAAGCATCCCATCTGGAGGAAACCAGAAACTGCTCATCACTATGGGAAAGCATGTTGGTGGAAGCATCATGCTGTGGGGATGTTTTTCAGTGGCAGTGACAAGGAGACTAGTCAGGGTTGAGGGAAAGATGAACGGAGCGAAGTACAGAGAGATCCTTGATGAAAACCTGCCCCAGAGCGCTCAGGACATGACTAGGGCGAAGGTTCACCTTCCAACAGGACAATGACACTAAGCACACAGCCAAGACAACACAGGAGTGGCTTCGGGACAAGTCTCAATGTCCTTGAGTAGCCCAGCCAGAGCCCGGACTTGAACCCTATCAAACATCTCTGCAGAAACCTGAAAAAAGCTGTGAAGCGACACTCCCCATCCAACTTGACAGAGCTTGAGAGGGTCTGCAGAGAAGAATGGGAGAAACTCCCCGAGTTTGTAGCGCCATACCCAAGAATACTTAGACTGTAATTGCTGCCAAAGATGCATCAACAAAGTACAGACTGTCTGAATACTTATGTAAATGTAATATTTCCAGTTTTTATTTATTTATATATATTATATATATATACACACACAAAAATGTATAACCTGTTTTGTATTGTCATTATGGGGTAGTGTGTATAGATTGAATACTTCCCGAATGCACTGTAGAACAAATCAAGTTTGAACTCATGATATTGCTAGAACAGCTTTTTTCAATAGGAATCTCTTACTTCTGTCCAATTTCTCAATGATGAAGCTTCTGATGTCTTTTCAGATTGCTGGAGTGGGAAAACCTGCGCCCGCAATGTGTACAACTGAAGGGCTTCTCCCCAGTGTGGACATTCAGGTGCATTTGGAGATCGGTGCGGGACATAAAGCTCTTCTCACACAAGTTGCAGGCGAACGCCCGCTTTCTGTTGTGGACGACCACATGCTGCCGCAAGTCACTCTCGTGGACAAACTTCTTATGGCAGCTCAGGCAACCGTACAATCGCTCTATGGTGTCCGGTCTAACGTGTGTGGCAAGATTACTCGAGTGAGACGAAGTTGTGGCGCTTTGTCTAAAATGGCCGACCGGAAGTGAGGTATGAGCTGGTTGTTGAACTCCTCTTCCTGGTATTTCAAAGTGTCTATGGAGGCTTGCCATCGTAGGTGCGTTCCTCTCAAACACTCCCTCTCCCTGCGTATTTCCAGTCCCATTGACCTGACCCCACTCAAAATCTCTATCTACCTGCTGTCCACTGGATACAGAGTCAATCACTATCACATGTTCTGATGAAGAATGGAATGACTTGGGGGAAAACCTGTGGTTTTCTAACCCTACACTTCTCATTTCTATGTCTGAGCTATTCTGTGTTTCTAGGCCCACTGGGCCATTCCCTAGGTCCATTACTTTAGTGTGAGCAGCTGATGCTCCATTATCAGTCGCTACTACCTCTCTGCACACCTGGTTTAAAGAATCTCTTAGGAGATTGAGGCCCCCGTACATGTCACACTTAGTGTCCAGATTCGGTCTCTCTGCTCTGGGTTCAAATCCTGTGTACTGCTGGAGTCCCTGGTTCACATTCCCTGTTTCTGATTGGAAGACGACGTCAGATCCACTGACCTCCATAGCGATGTTGTTGTAATTGTTGTTGCCTCTGGGGCCACTGGACTTGAAGGCGGAGTCCTCTGTGGTGGCTGCAGCCAGTTGGGTGGTTAGTTCCCTGCTGCCCTCCACTGTTCTGGCTGGGTGGCTGATCCTAGAGTCCTGGTCATCTGCTTCTCCCTCCACCTTGATGATCAGCAGGTCTGGTTGCCCTTCCTCTGTCTCTGCTGATTGCTGATGGGGTTAAGTGGGAGAGATGAGTGAGTGAGACAGAGCATACACTATCTACTGAATGGAAATATGGGCATGACATGGGATTTTGGAAAATTCATAGTAGTTGTCTTGTTGTTATTGCGTTGTAATCAGTGCTGTAGTGGAGGGTAAACTCCACCTTTTGTATGTTGCACAAAAACCTTCATAAAGACATTGGACAGAAATAAAGTATTCCATTAATACAAATATAACTGCACATATATCTTAAGACTGTTTTCATGAATTTTATTATATACTCTTAAATCCCATTCAAAAACAGCAAGGGATGTGATCCAGGAAGTAGGCAGGACTTTCATAGCGTGTTGCTATAAAACGAACTGACATAATGCTAATCCATAGCTTCTTTTTACATAGGAATCTCTTGATTCTGTGTTGCTTCTCAATGATGAAGCTTCTGATGTCTATTCAGATTGCTGGAGTGGGAGAACCTGCGCCCGCACTGTGCACAACTGAAGGGCTTCTCCCCAGTGTGGACGTTCTGGTGAACTTGGAGATGGCTGGCGCACACAAAGCTCTTCTCACACAACATGCAGGAGAACGTCCTCTTTCTGGTGTGGATGACTGCATGCCGCCGCAAGTCACTCTCTTGGACAAACGTCTTATAGCAGCTCGGGCAACCGTACGGTCGTTCTACAGTGCCAGGTGAAACATCTGTGGCTAGATTACTGGAGTTAGAGGAAGTTGTGGCGCTTGGTCTAAAATGGCAGACAGGAAGTGAGGTATGAGCTGGTTGTTGAACTCTTATTCCTGGTATTTCAGAGTGTCTCTGGAGGCTTGCCAACGAACACCAACTATCTTTGTTGGCCTCACCTGTGCCAAGATGCATTTCTGTATTTATCTCTGAGGGCCGGAAGCCGGGTGAAACAAATTGCGTCATGTTGTCTCTCATCGAATCGTGGTGATTCATTGGTGAGTTTCTGTTAAACACTCCCACTCCCTGCTTATTTTCAGTCGCATTGACCTGTGGTGTAGTAGATGTACCCACCTGACCCCACTCTAAATCTCTATCTACCTGCTGCACACTGGATACAGAGTCAATCACTATCACATGTTCTGATGAAGAATGGAATGACTTGGGGGAAAACCTGTGGTTTTCTAACCCTTCCATGGTTGAGCTAGTCTGTGTTTCTGGGTCCACTGAGCCACTCCCTAGGTCCATTACTTTAGTGTGAGCAGCAGAGGCGCCATCATCCGTCGCTACTACCTCTCTCCACACCTGGTTTAAAGAATCTCTTAAGAGATTGAGGCCCCCGTACATGTCACACTTAGTGTCCAGACTCTGCCTCTCTGCTTTGGGTTCAAATCCTGTGTCCTGCTGTGGTCCCTGGTACACATTCCCTGTTTCTGATTGGAGGAGGACGGCGTCAGATCCACTGACCTCCATAGCGGTGTTGTTGTAGTTGTTGCCTCTGGGGCCACTGAGCTGGAAGGCGGGATCCTTGCTGGTCGCTGCAGCCGATTGGGTGGTTAGTTCTCTGCTGCCCTCCACTGTTCTGGCCGGGTGGCTGGACCTAGATTTCTGGTCGTCTGCGACTCCCTCATCCTTGATGATCAGCAGGTCTGGTTCCCCTTCCTCTGTCTCTGCTGACTGCTGATGGGGTTAAGTGGGAGAGATGAGTGAGTGAGACAGAGCATAGACTATCTTCTGAATGGAGATATGGGCATGACATGGGATTTAGTGAAAGCCATAGTAGTTGCCTTGTTATTGTGTTAGAATGTGCTGACATACACAGCTATACAGACATGACCTCATTCCCAGGCAAAGCGTTCTGGTGTCCGAGACTAAAATAGACATAAGTCTGTGACAGTCTAAAATCGTCTGTTAAAATTGGAACTTACCTCATCACTTGTAGCATCCATATGCTTTGATGGAGAGACATCGTCTTGATCCACGTCTATGGGCTGTCTGTCTCTTTGAATACTGCTGTTCCCAAAACTCCTGTTGGAAAGTCTGGCTCTGCTTTGCAAAGTAGGTCCTGGAAATAAAGGGGAGGTAAAAAATAAATAATGAATAACTATGATGTTAACAAAATGATGATCATCTTCCATATGACCCCATCCATCAATGGTGTTTTTACAAAGAACAAGTGGAGCATAATACGTGTATGACATATTATAATGTGTCTATAGAGCTGGAATGATTCTAGCTGTGTTGACAGTACAAAGTAAGCATGGCATACACTGAGTGTACAAAACATTTACAACACCTGCTCTAATGTATTTCTGGGTTCACAGTTCAGTACAACATAGGGATTATTTAGACTTTAAGGATAGTGAAAAAATCATGCTGTGAGGAACAATAGAGCCACTCTACAAATGAGTGCTACCACATACACAGTGGGTGACAATGGGCCTTCTGCGCCTTCAAGAAGGGCTAAGGATTTCTAAAATAATTATTATAATAATTATATTATTTTCAATAATGTTGATTCTAGGATGTTCTTTGTGTACACGGTCAAATTTATCATCACCAACCTGTCGTTGCCGTCTCACGATGGTTGTGTCTGTTTATGAGGCGTATTCCATGGAAGCGGTTGTGGACGGACCCCTCTGAAGACTTTGTTCTCTCTGATCGAAACCTCGCGATCTGAAGTTCCATCAATTTCATTTTCCTCCGGAGAAATTCGTTCTCCTTGTGGCTTTGGGACATTTTCAGGTGTACAACCGCATAGCCATCGTCAACAACTTTGCAGATTTCGGCAACAGCCGCGTTGGCTAGCACCTCCATGATTGAGGCTATCTGCGCCTGGAACTCGACCACGGAACCCGACATTGTCCCCCGACGCTTTTGGTCCCTTTTCAATATGAAAACAGTCTTTGTGTTTTCTATAATATTATAATAATCTACAGGATCTAGTTTGCTATTAAAATAAACGCAATCCTATCAGAAACGAAACATCGCTAGCTTTGTTTGTAGCCGGTGATTCTTTCCTTTTCATCATTATGCTGGACTGTGCAATTAAAGTTTAACACCGCCACCTACTGTACAGGAGTTCTCCATCACAACAACGTTGTAGCTAAGTAATAAAAAAAACGAGGCTTGTGGCCCCAACCCGAGCTATTACAAAACATGTTTTTTTCCACATCTATAATGGCTGTCATGTATTAAAATGGGTGATTGTGTAAAATTATTTTGCTGAAGAAGTGGTTAATTGATAGATATTGTGACAAACGCCCTAAACTAAGCAAAGTGCAGAATAATGCCTGGCTGGAAGTGGCATTCCCACATAACCATATGTAACCCAATATTTGCTGTCTGCCCCACATACACAGGCAAACAGCATCAGGATATCTTAATGTATCTTGGAAATATAGACCTGTAAACACAGAGATACAATAGGTGGAAATATCAACTATTAATATTTATGACGAATGTACACTTTTTGGTAGCTGAATAATAGACAACTTCCCAAGTCATTGCTCTCATTCAGCTCTGTTTGGTCCTGCCTGATAAAAATACATAGTTACACGTTGTTGTTGTTGTTGTTGCTATTGTAATCATCTCTAAAGAAAACAAGTGGGCTTAGACATCAAAATTAAACATTTTGGGTCCAAGGTTCCTTGAAGGATTTTGTATTTTATGCCCCTACTCATGTAATTAAACCACAGATTATTTTTGGGGGGCACCCTAGATTTGACCTCAAATCCAATATGGTGTCCAAAATCCAATATAGGTGCAATAATATCATTTGATGGTGGTTAATGTATGAATTCAGTCAATTAGATCATTTGTTTAGAATGATGTAAAACACTTCTGCCCATAAAGACTGTTTTGGTGTAAATCTATTTGATTCTGATTCCAATATGTCCAACATGATTCACACACCTTTGCCTGCTTATAGTGACGTCACACACCTTTGCCTGCTTATAGTGAGGTCAAAAGGGATTGGGACAGTGAACATGTTTTGTTGTTCTTTTGGCTCTGTACTCCAGCACTTTGAATTTGAAATGATACAATGACTAGGAGGTTCAATTACAGACTGTAAACTTTACAGGAAAGATTCATCAATTTTGAATGTTATATTGTTTTTGTGTGAGCGATGTTCTATCGATACCAGGGGTAAGGCGTTTTCATGTGTATAGGAGCTATTGCCGTTCAAGAAGGTAGAAATTTGGCCAGTATGATGTACCATTGCGATAAAACCACTCTCACTACATTGGAAATTAAGAGAAATACAACTTTTTGATCGCAAAAAAAGTCTGGGATTCGTGACAGATTTCAATACTTGACAATGTCAAGATAGGTTGTCTTCTATCAAATGAACCATTCATCATATTTGTGGAATATTCCTACCTTCATCAAACTTGTTTTACAGATTATTTTGTACCCAATAGAAATCAAATCCAATTGTATTTGTCACATGCGCCAAATACAACAGGTGTAGTAAACATTACCGTGAAATCCTTACTTAGAAGCCCTTAACCAACAATGCAGAATTTATTTTAAAGTAAGTAAGAAAATATTTGCACAAAATAAATAAATTAAAAGAAAAAAGTAACACAATAAAATAACAATAACAATGCTATATACAGGGGGGTACAGGTTAGTCAAGGTAATATGTACATGTAGTTAGGGGTAAAGTGACTATGCATAGATAAACAGCGAGTAGCAGCAGTGTAAAAAAAGAGTGTCAATGCAAATTGTCTGGGTAGCCGTTTGATTAACAGTTTAGCAGTCTAATGGCTTGAGGGTAGAAGCTGTGAATGGTACATAATGTATTGTGTCATTCTGGAGTCACTTTTATTGTAAATAAGAATATAATGCGTTTCTAAACACGTCCACTTTAATATGGATGCTACCATGATTGCAGATAATCATGAATGAATCGTGAATAATGATGAGTGACAGTTTTCGGCATAAAAATCATAAATATGACCAAAGTGCTGGAGTACAGAGCCAAAATGACAACAACAACAACACGTGTCACTGTCCAAATACTTTTGGACCCAACTGTATATCAAATGACAGCGTTTTCACGAATTTGATTATTTACTCTTGAATCCCATAAAAAAAAAGCAAGGTACATGATCCAGGAAGTAGGCAGGACTTTCACAGCGTGTTGCTATAAAACGAACTGACATAATGCTAATCCATAGCTTCTTTTTTTTACATAGGAATCTCTTGATTCTGTGTCACTTCTCAATGATGAAGCTTCTGATGTCTTTTCAGATTGCTGGAGTGGGAGAACCTGCGCCCGCACTGTGCACAACTGAAGGGCTTCTCCCCAGTGTGGACATTCTGGTGCACTTGGAGCTTGCTGGGGGACACAAAGCTCTTCTCACACAACATGCAGGCGAACGCTCGCTTCCTGGTGTGGATGGTCATGTGATGCCGTAAGTCACTCTCGTGGAGAAACTTTTTATTGCAGCTCGGGCAACCGTACGGTCGTTCTACAGTGCCAGGTCTAAAGTGTGAGGCGAAATTACTGGAGTGAGAGAAAGTTGTGGCGCTTGGTCTAAAATAGCCGTCAGGAAGTGAGGCAGGAACTGGTTGTTGAACTCCTCTTCCTGGTATTTCAGAGTGTCTATGGAAGCTTGCCAATGAAGACCAACTATCTTTGTTGGCCTCACTTGCATTTCCTGTGTCAAGATGCATGCCTGTATTTTTCTCTGGAGGATGGAAACCAGGTGCTACCAAAAGCGTTGTGTTGTCTCTCATCAATTTGGGGCGAATCATTGGTGCATTTCTGTTAAACCCTCCCACTCCCTGCTTATTTCCAGTCCCATTGTCCTGTGGTGTAGTAGTTGTACCCACCTGACCCCATTCGAAACCTCTATCTACCTGCTGGCCAGTGGATACAGAATCAATCACTATCACATGTTCTGATGAAGAATGGAACGACTTGGGGGAAAACCTGTGGTTTTCTAACCCTACACTTCTCATTTCTATGTCTGAGCTAGTCTGTGTTTCTGGGTCCACTGGGCCACTCCCGAGGTCCATTACTTTAGTGTGAGCAGCAGAGGCGCCATCATCCGTCGCTACTACCTCTCTCCACACCTGGTTTAAAGAATCTCTTAGGAGAGTGAGGTCCCCATTCATGTCACACTTTGTGTCCAGACTCGGTTTCTCTGCTTTGGGTTCAAATCCTGTGTGCTGCTGGGGTCCCTGGTTCACAGTTCCTGTTTCTGATTGGAGGAGGACGGAGTCAGATCCACTGACCTCCATAGCGGTGTTGTTGTAGTTGTTGTTGTTGTAGATGTTGCCTCTGGACTGGAAGGCGGGGTCCTCTGTGGTGGCTGCAGCCATTTGGGTGGTTAGTTCTCTGCTGCCCTCCACTGTTCTAGCTGGGTGGCTGATCCTAGAGTCCTGGTCATCTGCTTCCCCCTCATCCTTGATGATCAGCAGGTCTGGTTCCCCTTCCTCTGTCTCTGCTGACTGCTGATGGGGTTAAGTGGGAGAGATGAGTGAGTGAGACAGAGCATACACTATCTACTGAATGGAGATATGGGCATGACATGGGATTTAGTGAAATTCATAGTAGTTGTCTTGTTGTTAATGTGTTATAATCTGTGGAGTAGTGGAGGGTAAACTCCACCTTCTGTATTTTGCTTAAACCATCATAAAATACATTGGCTAGAAGTAAATTAATACAAATATAATTAAGCAATAAACCCTGAGGGGGTGTGGTATGTGGCAAATATACCACGGCTAATGGCTGTTCTTACCAAGACGCAATGCAGAGTGCCTGGACACAGCCCTTAGCCATACATCACAAACCCCTGAGGTGCCTTATTGCTATTATAAGTTATCAACTAAATTAGAGCAGTAAAAATAAATATGTTTTGCCATACCCGTGGTATACAAATTCATATACCAAGGCTGTCAGCCAGTCAGCATTCAGGGCTCGAACCATCCAGTTTATAACTTGAGATATATCTTAAATGAACGCGTTTTCATGAATTTGATTATATAACTCTTGAATCCCATTCAAAAACAGCGAGGGACATGATCCAGGAAGTAGGTTGGCACAATTACCATATAACCCTGTAACCGATGGCTATGGATGAAGACCGTCATAACCGTTTTTATACAGTACCAGTCAAAAGTTTGGACACACCCACTCATTCAAGGGTTTTTCTTTATTTTTTACTATTTTCTACATTGTAGAATAATAGTGAAGACATCAAAAGTATGAAATAACACCTATGGAATCTAGTAATTTTTTTATATATTTTTTTACCAAATCAAAATATATTTGAGATCTGATATTTATCAAAAGTAGCCACCCTTTGCCTTGATGACAGCTTTGCACACTCTTGGCATTCTCTCTCTCATGAGGTAGTCACATGGAATGCATTTCAATTGACAGGTGTGCCTTGTTAAAGATTAATTTGTGGAATTTCTTTCCTTCTTAATGCGTTTGAGCCAATCAGTTGTGTTGTAACAAGGTAGGGGTGGTATACAGAAAATAGCCGTATTTGGTAAAAGACCAAGTCTGTATTATGGCAAAAACAGCTCAAATAAGCAAAGAGAAACGACAGTCCATCATTACTTTAAGACATGAAGGTCAGTCAATCAGGAAAATGTCAAGAACTTTGAAAGTGCAGTCGCAAAAATGGAACGCCACATCAAAGGAAGACCCAGAGGTACCTGCTGCAGAGGAGAAGTTCATTAGAGTTACTAGCCTCAGAAATGCTTCAGAGTTCAAGTAACAGACACATCTCAACATCAACAGCCTCCCTACCACTGAGGAAGTACAGTTCCCGCGCAGCCCAGTCAAAACTGTTCGCTGCTCTGGCCCCCCAATGGTGGAACAAACTCCCTCACGACGCCAGGACAGCGGAGTCAATCACCACCTTCCGGAGACACCTGAAACCCCACCTCTTTCAGGAATACCTAGGATAGGATAAAGTAATCCTTCTCACCCCCCTTAAAAGATTTAGATGCACTATTGTAAAGTGGCTGTTCCACTGGATGTCTTAAGGTGAACGCACCAATTTGTAAGTCGCTCTGGATAAGAGCGTCTGCTAAATGACTTAAATGTAAATGTAAATCAACTGTTCAGAGGAGACTGCGTGAATCAGACCTTCATGGTCGATTTGCTGCAAAGAAACCACTACTAAAAGGACACCAATAATAAGAAGACTTGCTTGGACGAGAAACATGAGCAATGGACATTAGACAGATGGAAATCTGCCCTTTGGTCTGATGAGTCCAAATTTGATGATCTCCACATGTGTGGTTCCCACAGTGAAGCTTGGAGGAGGTGTGATGGTGCTTTGCTGGTAACACAGTCTGTGATTTATTTAGAATTCAAAGCACACTTAATGAGCATGCCTACCATAGCATTTTGCAGCTATACGCCATCCCTTCTGGCTTCTACTTAGCGGGACTATCATTTGTTTTTCAACAGGACAATGACCCAACACATCTCCAGGCTGTGTAAGGGCCATTTGATCATGGAGAGTGATGGAATGCTGCATCAGATGACCTGGCCCCCACAATCCCCTGACCTCAACCCAATAAAGATGGTTTGGGGTGAGTTGGACTGCAGAGTGAAGGGAAAGCAGCCAACAAGTGCTCAGCATATGTGGGAACTCCTTCAAGACTGTTGAAAAAACATTCCATGTGAAGTGGTTGAGAGAATGCCAAGTGTGCACAGCTGTCATCAAGGCAAAAGGTGGCTACTTTGAAGAATCTCAAATATAACATATTTTTATTTGTTGAACACATTGATTACTACATGATTCCATGTGTGTTATTTCATAGTTTTGATGTCTACACTATTATTCTACAATGTAGAAAATAGTAAAATAAAGAAAAACCCTTGAATGAGAAGATGTGTCCAAACTTTTGACTGGTACTGTATATAATAATGATATTTTTGGGGGAAGCAATAGCTGACTGAAAATGGGAAGGCCGGGTATTTGTGTAGTTGAGTCCGTTTCTGCCATAGAATTAGGAATTAGAACACAAGAATGGACATGAAAGGTCTTATAACAGTATTAAAGTCAGCCATTTTGTTCAGGGAGTTTGTCAACCACGGTCAGCCAGTGTGCTGCGATATTTATTAGCCAGCCAGTTTAAGTTTAATGATATCCAATAATTGTTCAAATGAACTGCCAATATGCCAACATTCCATACAAACAGTGCAGTCAATCCACAGCCATACACTGGCTGAAAACAGCTGATGATAGGTCTTATACAAGTTGTAAATGCAATAAGTACTGATATTGTATCATATTACAACATCCACAGCTTTCCAAGAAAACAAACCGTGAGACATTTATGGTCTGTTTATATATATCTTAGAAACTATTTATACAGAAAATGTGTATAAAACCTGTATAAACTGTAATTATAATTTCATGACAATATATTAGGTTAACAATCATTATATTTCTGATATATCACATGTCTTACTTCTATAATTGATAAAAGCAGGAAATGCATCACCTCTGCCTCTACTGCCATCCGTTCCAATTAGACCGGATTGGATTTCTCCCTGACCACAATGGCTGCCATTCTCACTCCATTCTAGAACTGAGTGTTTATGACATAGCCCCTCTAGTACTTTAATAGGATCTCCATGGTTTCTGCTGTAACATGGACTCTCTGAAGTCATGAAACTTTGTTGCTCCTTGCTGAAACAAGTCAGGAGCTGAGGAGAAAATGTGAGTATTTTGCAATTCAAACAGTTTGAACCAATTACCGTCATCCAAAATTCCTTGACAGTCACAGCCCTATCGGTGTCAGTTCTTAATGATGAAGCTTCTGATGTCTTTTCAGATTGCTGGAGTGGGAGAACCTGCGCCCACAATGTGCACAACTGAAGGGCTTCTCCACAACTGTGGACGTTCTGGTGCATTTGGAGATGGCTGGCGCACACAAAGCTCTTGTCACACAACGTGCAGGAGAACGTCCGCTTTCTGGTGTGGATGACTGCATGCCGCCGCAAGTCACTCTTGGACAAACTTCCTATGGCAGTTCGGGCAACCGTAAGGTCGTTCAACATTGCCAGGTCTAATATCTGTGGCAAGATTACTCGAGTAAGAGGAAGTTGTGGAGCTTGGTCTAAAATGGCTGACAGGAAGTGAGGTATGAGCTGGTTGTTGAGCTCCTCTTCCTGGTATTTCAGAGTGTCTACGGAGGCTTAATAACTAGCTTTGTTGGCCTCGCCTACATTTCCTGTGTCAAGATGGGTGGCTGTATTTAAAGATTCTCTTAAGGCGTCTGCATGCTTCCCAGTCGAAAACAGTTCGGTTGAGATCGTGCATATATTAGGACAACATTATGTGACAATTTTGTTCGTTTTGGACTTTTGGGCACAGAATTCTTTTTCTGGAGGCATGCTGAAGTTGAGAGCGGAAGTCGACGCCCCTTCGTTGGTGATTTGTCAACAATAGGGATTCTTCAATAAAGTAATTGTTGTCATTCAAGAGAGACGACTCGTTTTCATGCACATTTTTTCATTGAAAACTACTGCACCAAACATATTAGTTAGATGTAAAATTGCAAATTGAAATGAAGATTTCTTGAGTTATCTTAGATTGATTCGGACCATTTTGAGGAGGTATAGACTGGCTACGATGTTTAAAAATGGACAAACAGTACAATTACCGTATTTTTCTTGTTTTCTAAGCGAAGGTCTTTTAAGGGAGTATGCAAGCACACTCGTACGGTTCGGCTAGGCACCAGCTGAACTGAAGCATGCTCATGAGGAGATTGAGGTCCCTGTTCATGTCACACTTTGTGTCCAGACTACGTCTCTCTGCTATGGAGTTCAAATTCTGTGTGTTGCTGGGGTCCCTGGTTCACAGTCCCTGTTTCTGACTGGAGGAGAACGGCGTCAGATCCACTGACCTCCATAGCGGTGTTGTTGTAGTTGCCTCTGGGGCCACTGAGCTGGAAGGCGGAGTCCTCTGTGGTGGCTGCAGCCGGTTGGGTGGTTGGCTCTCTGCTGCCCTCCACTGTTCTAGCTGGGTGGCTGAACCTAGAGTCCTGGTAATCTGCTTCTCCCTCCACCTTGATGATCAGCAGGTCTGGTTGCCCTTCCTCTGTCTCTGCTGACTGCTGATGGGGTTAAGTGGGAGAGATGAGTGAGTGAGACAGAGCATACACTATCTACTGAATGGAGATATGGGCATGACATGGGATTTAGTGAAATTCATAGTAGTTGCCTTGTTGTTATTGTGTTATAATCAGTGGTATAGTGGAGGGTAAACTCCACCTTCTGTATTTTACACATGCGTTTACAAACCTTTAGTGCAAAAATGCATTGAAAGTATAGGGGAAAGTATAGGTGATAAGAGTGTACCCACCTATTTTTACCACTACATCACTGGTTAGAATGTGCTGACATACACGTCTATACAGACATAACCTCATCCCCAGGCGGAAGTGTCTGGTGTGCGAGACTAAAACAGACAAGTCTGTTTGAAATCGTCTGTTAGAATTGGGACATCACATACACCGGAAGTTCACATACACCTTAGCCAAATACATTTAACCTCAGTTTCACAATTCCTGACATTTAATCCAAGTAAAAATTTGGATCACCACTTCATTTTAATAAGAATGTTAAGGTTTACTTTGGGCACATCAGTCATCCAAAATTACAAACATTAACCAGTCTCCAAAACAGGTTAAATTCTTGACTGATGTCTTGAGTTGTTGCTTCAATATATCCACATAATTTCCCCTCCTCATGAAGCCATCTATTTTGTGAAGTGCACCAGTCCCTCCTGCAGCAAAGCACCCCCACAACATGCTGCTGCCACCCCCGTGCTTCACGGTTGGGATGGTATTCTTCAGCTTGCAAGCATCCCCCCTTTTTTTCTCCTCCAAACATAACGATGGTCATTATGGCCAAACAGTTCTATTTTTGTTACATCAGACCAGAGATTATTTCTCCAAAAAGTATGATCTTTGTCCAATGTGCAGTTGCACTTTTCACACCAAAGTACGTTCATCTCTCCTTCCTGAGTGGTATGACGGCTGCATGGTCCCAAGGTGTTTATACTTGCATACTATTGTTTGAACGTGGTACCTTCAGGCATTTGGAAATTGCTCCCAAGGATGAACCAGACTTGTAGAGGTCTACAATTGTTTTTCGGAGGTCTTGGCTGATTTCTTTCGATGTTCCCATGATGTCAAGCAAAGTTTGAAGGTAGGCCAGATACACCTCCAATTGACTCAAATTATGTCAATTAGCCTATCAGAAGATTCTAAAGCCATGACCTCAATTTTTTTTAATTTTCCAAGCTGTTTAAAGGCACAGTCAACTTAGTGTATGTAAACTTCTGACCCACTGGAATTGTGATACAGTGAATTATAAGTGAAATCATCTGTAAACAATTGTTGGAAAATTACTTGTGTCATGCACAAAATAGATGTCCTAACCGACTTGCCAAAACTATAGTTTGTTAACAAGAAATTTGTGGAGTCGTTGAAAAACAATTTTAATGACTCCAACATAAGTGTATGTAAACTTCCAACTTCAACTGTACCTCATCACTTGTAGCATCCATATGCTTTGATGGAGAGACATCGTCTTGGTCCACGTCTATGGGCTGTCTGTCTCTTTGAATGCTGCTGTTCCCAAAACTCCTGTTGGAAAGTCTGTTTCTGCTTTGCCAAGTAGGTCCTGGAAATAAAGAGGAGGTTCATTTGACACCATCCATCAATGGTGTTTTCCAAAGAACAAAACAAGCATAATACGTTCATGACGTGTGTAATGTGTATATAGAGCTAGAGGGATCCTAGCTGTGTTGACAGTACAAAGTAAGCATGATACGTCATATATGGAATGTCAATAATACAGCTGGGCACTAAATGTTTTGACATTACATAAATCATGGAAGTATTATACTTGCTTTAAACTTTGTAAAACACAATTGATGGATGGGATCAATTGAAGACTCATGTAATTTAGTCTATGTGCACTGTCAAATTCATCATCACCAACCTGTCGTTGCCGACTCTCGATGGTTGTGTCTGTTTAGGAGGCGTATTCCATGGAAGCGATTGTGGACGGACCCCTCTGAAAACTTTGTTCTCTCCGCTCGAAACCTCGCGATCTGAAGTTCCATCAATTTCATTTTCCTCCGGAGAAATTCGTTGTCCTTGTGGCTTTGGGACATCTCCATGTGTACAACCGCATAGCCATCGTCAACAATTTTGCAGATTTCGGTTACAGCCGCGTTGGCTAGCACCTCCATGATTGAGGCTATCTGCGCCTGGAACTCGACCACGGAACCCGACATTGTCCCCCGAAGCTTTTGGCCCCTTTTCAATATGAAAACAGTCTTTATGTTTTCTATATTATGACGATATATAGTTATCTAGCAAGCTACTAAAACAAATACAATAATATCAGAGACTGAACTTCGATAGCTAGCTAGCTTTGTTTGTAACGTTAGCTTGCGGTTGAGATCATTTTTTCCTGTTCCTCATCACTTTCATGTGATCATATGCGCCACCTACTGTACAGGAGTGCCCCACCACAACAATGTTGTAGCTATTATAAACATGACATTTGCTTTAAACAATATTTCATTATTTAAACATTTAAAAAAGCATTACACTATTTGTGGTATTTCTATTATAAATCGTAAACAGTAAATATATCTTGTTGAGAGGCAAAGGGACATTTAAATTCTTAATTACTGTACTTTGCTTCACCACTGCATCAATGTAAATTCATAAGGATGTTTAGAATTTTCACCTGTAATAACTCACTCATTATTAAAACACTCTGGACCAAGCATCAAGCTAGTTGACCTAAATACACAACCACTACACACAGAGAGTAGCGTTAAATGTGGAATCCAATCAATCTCAAAAACACACGGACCCAGTTTTCATATGAAAACCCCAGAAGTGTGGAGTCATTCCCCTTACAACTATGGCCAGGAGTTTTTCACTGGTCTGATCACAGGAAAAACTCCTGGCCTTGTCAATCATTGCGCCAGGTGGAGTAGTGTAAAGTTGCCCCTAGAAGCTGATCTTGGGTCAGTTTTTGATTTTCCCCCACTAATAGTTAAGGTTAGGATTGGGGGAGAGGAATCTGATCCTAGATCTGTACCTAGGAGAGTGTTGACTGTTTGTAGCACTTCCCGCAGTAGACACATTTAAGCGGTTCCCCTCCGGTGTGCACCCTCTCATGCCTCTTCAGTTGTTGGCTGTGGGAGAAGTGCTTGGAGCAGTGGCTGCACCGGAGCTGCCTCTTGGCCGAACGAGACCTTAGCTGTTGCGGCTGATTTTTAATGCCTTTCAAGCCTCTGTTTAAATGTGCGAATGTGGCTTGCTTCCTTCTGCGGGGAACCTGGCAGAGAGTAACCGTTGGGGATGAAAAGTTGTTTCGGGTGGCCATTCGTTGAAATCTGGAAACTTGAACTCAATGGCGATTTTAGCATGTAAATCTTGGTTGGGCAAACCCCACAAAAAATTGGGGGTGCATGCCAGCAAAGCCACTACTCAACACAACGCTAAACAATACATTAATTGCACTATAACGGTGACAAACAGGGCCCACAAACTGTTAGGGCCTACATAAAGCTGTCCCAACAGCAGAGTCCCAATAGCAGTCTCAACACCTTTCCACTGCCACACCTGGCTATCAGCAGAGCTGTGTCTGGCAGCGAAACAGCTAATCCATCTTAATTTACTGCCTTTTATCCACTTGTCGCCCCCTTATGTCCTAGTTTATACATCTCAATTGTCAGTAGAAACCACATTTGTTGAAGCAAGTCAGCCATATCAGATTGTTTTTTAAATAATTTCGATTAAGACATTAATGAGCAAGCTAGAACGGACGTGGTCAACTATTTGTTCAGCACATTTGAAATGTACAGCGACAGATTTCAGAACATGGGCCGTTATTACAGTGTTCTCCCTGTGCACCAAGTCAGAACCGTAGGATAAATAAAGGGGGCATATAAGCAGACAATGAAAGCTCTTACAATATCCAATGATTACATTTCTCTAAAACAGGTTATAGGCTACATGTGCACCACCAAGTCAGAACAGTAGGTGAAATTAATAGGGGAAAATAGACCACATTATTAGGGTGAGGCACATGGGTTACTAACAGCTTACAATACAACATACACTTAGCATTACTTTCTTAGCTACAGTATACATATCTCCCTGTCATATTACATCATTTATGCAGCAGCATACAAGACCTTGTTGTGCTGTGCTCAATTGAACAGGAAGGTGGCGTGGCGGTCCTTCGTGGGCAAATTTTGTCATCAAACTTTGTCATCAAAGTCAGGCATTCTCTGGATTTATGGTGCTTTCAAGACAACTGGGAACTTGAGAGAAAAAAAAACAAGGTTGAATCATGATGACTTCAGTGATCTTCAGGTCTAGAAAGAGGCCCGAGTTCCTGATTTACAATTCCGAGTTAGATGACCTTTCAAAACGTATTTTCCCAGTCGGAGCTTGAGTTCTCAGTTGTCTTGAACTCACTGAAGTCAGATTTTCCAGTTCTGAGTTAACAGTTGTTTTGAGCGCAGCATAAATCATGCTGGATTGACAGCATGGCCGATATTGAATGTTTATCATTTTACATTTGTAAAAGACTAACTTAAACTGAAAATTGGGAACACACACCCACTCCACTGAATAGCAGGCTAGTGATTTGCTTTGCAATGCTTGCAGTCACTGATCCCTTCCAAACCACTAATTGTTGAATTTGCGATTTCCAACTTGTTGTGTAATGTTTGTGGCCAATGACCTTGAGCCTTCTTGGATGGGCACTTCTAATGTAACTCTATGGCAGCACCCAAGGGGCTTGAATTTTCGAGCTCTACCCTTAGATTTGGCAGTGACGTAGTGTCTGCTTGAACCTGAACCCTACAGTTCCCCATAGCGCTGCGTTGTGAGTGTCAGGGGGACACTTCTCTGTCTGTCCAGACTCTATTCCCCCTCTGTGTCCCCCTGTTCCACAGTAGATTTGGCCTGAAAAGAGGAGGGAGGAATTAAGTAGACAGGCATGATCTCTACAAAGCTCTCAAACAAATACATGTCTATTATAACTCAGCTATTATGAGGCTATATTATTGATCAAATGGATTGAATTAAGTTGTTAATTTACTGATTTAACTAATTGATACAGAACATATGAAGCTTATCTGTTCTCAAAACATTTAAAACTAATATTGGACTGCAATAATTTCCTTTCCTTCGATCTGCCTGATTTCATTTGGAAGTAATATGAGAATATATATAGGTAGGGTCAATATATATTTAGGGTTAATCTACAGTCTATATGGTCAATATACAACTACATGATTCCATGTGTATTATTTCATAGTTTTGATGTCTTCACTATTATTCTACAATGTAGAAAATAGTACAAATAAAGAAGAATCCTTGAATGAGTTGGTGTTCTAAAACTTTTGACCAGTAGTGTATATATTTAGGGTCAATATTCAGGTAACTGCCAAAATAAAGGAAACACCAACATAAAGTGTCTTAATAGGGTGTTGGGCCACCATGAGCCAGAACAGCTTCAATGCACCTTGGCATAGATTCTACAAGTGTCTGGAACTCTATTGGAGCACTATTCTTCCACTATAAATTCCATTATTTTGGTGTTTTGTTGATGGTGGTGGAAAATGTTCTCTCAGGCGCCACTCCAGAATCTTCCATAAGTGCTCAATTGGGTTGAGATCTGGTGACTGAGACGGCCAAGGCATATGGTTTATATCGTTTTCATGCTCATCAAACCATTCAGTGACCACTTCTGCCCTGTGGATGGGGGCATTATCATCCTATGGCAGCATAGCCATGGTAGCCAAAATAATAGCCTGCCCAGCATTTTTATACAGGACCCTAAGCATGATGGCATGTTAATAGCTTAATTAAATCAGAAACCACACCGTTGTAATAGCACCTGCTTTCAATATGCTTTGTATCACTCATTTACTCAAGTGTTTTTTGGGAGTTACCTGCATATTTATGATCAATCTCTATAGGTTAAAGAAGCACCATGGAATTATTTGAAAAATATTATTTATTGATGGAATTATAGGAATGAATGAATAAACAGCAACAGCCATTGGTCAAATTGTTACAGAAAAACAACTTTTTCAGTCTCACAGTAGAATTTCAGTATCTGCTATAACTTTAGTGTTAGAAGAACACAACCATGATCAACCTTAACAGTCAATGTGAGTGATGCTGTTGGCCTTAAAGAAGCCAAGAAAACGTAACATTCTTTGTAGATATTGTAAATATGAACCACGTTGTATTGTAGACGTATGAGACCAGGGCAAACATCCTGCAGACATACGACTATGTTAGAACCAATGACGTTTGAACTCATGATATTGCTATAACAGCTTTTTTCAATAGGAATCTCTTGTTCCATGTCAGTTCTCAATGATGAAGCTTCTGATGTCTTTTCAGATTGCCAGAGTGGGAGAACCTGCGCCCGCACTGTGCACAACTGAAGGGCTTCTCCCCAGTGTGGACGTTCTGGTGCACTTGGAGCTTGCTAGGGGACACAAAGCTCTTCTCGCACAAGGTGCAGGCGTATCCCCGCTTTCTGGTGTGGATGACCATGTGCTGCTGCAAGTCGCTCTTGTGGACAAACGTCTTATGGCAGCTTGGGCAACCGTACGGTCGTTCTACGGTGCCAGGTGTAACATCTGTGGCGAGATTACTGGAGTGAGAGGAAGTTGATGCGCTTAGTCTAAAATGGCCAACAGGAAGTGAGGAATGAGCTGGTTCTTGAGTTCCTCTTCCTGGTATTTCAGAGTGTCTATGGAGGCTTGCCAACGAGTGCCAACTAAATTTGTTGGCCTCACTTGCATTTCCTGTGCCAAAATGCATGCCTGTATTTTTCTCTGTGTGCCGGAAGCTGGGTGAAACCAATTGCATAGTGTCTCTCATCGAATCAGGGGTGAAGGGGCGAATCGTTGGTGCATTCCCCTCAAACACTCCCACTCCCTGCCTATTTCCAGTCCCATTGATATGTGGTTTAGTAGCTGTACCCACCTGACCCCACTCAAAATCTCTATCTACCTGCTGCCCACTGGATACAGAGTCAATCACTATCACATGTTCTGATGATGAATGGAATGACTTGGGGGAAAACCTGTGGTTTTCTAACCCTACACTTCTCATTTCTATGTCTGAGCTATTCTGTGTTTCTAGGCCCACTGAGCCACTCCCTAGGTCCATTACTTTAGTGTGAGCAGCAGAGGTGCCATCGTTAGTCGCTACTGCCTCTCTCCACACCTGGTTTAAAGAATCTCTTAGGAGATTGAGGTCCCCGTTCATGTCACACTTTGTGTCCAGACTCTGTCTCTCTGCTCTGGGTTCAAATCCTGTGTGCTGCTGAGGTCCCTGGTTCACATTCCCTGTCTCTGATTGGAGGAGGACGACATCAGATCCACTGACCTCCAAAGCGGTGTTGTTGAAGTTGTTGTTGCCTCTGGGGCCACTGGACTGGAAGGCGGAGTCCTCTGTGGTGGCTGCAGCTGGTTGGGTGGTTAGTTCTCTGCTGCCCTCCACTGTTCTAGCTGGGTAGCTGATCCTAGAGTCCTGGTCATCTGCTTCTCCCTCCACCTTGATGATCAGCAGGTCTGGTTCCCCTTCCTCTGTCTCTCCTGACTGCTGATGGGGTTAAGTGGGAGAGATGAGTGAGTGAGACGGAGCATACACTATCTACTGAATGGAGAAATGGACATGACAATCGATTTTGTGAAATTTATTGCAGTTTCCTTGTTATTGTGTTCTTATCAGTGGAGAACTGGAGGGTATACTTGTATTTTGCGCAAAAATCTTTAAAAGACTTTGGGTAACAGTAAATTAATCCACTTATACGAATATAATTGTGCATATACACTATATATACAAAAGTATGTGGACACCCCTTTAAATTAGTGGATTTGGCTATTTCTGCCACACCCGTTCCTGACAGGTGTATAAAATCAAGGACACCGCCATGTAATCTCCAAGGACAAACATTCACAGTAGAATAGCTTTACTGAAGAGCTCAGTGACTTTCAACGTGGCACTGTCATAGGATGCCACCTTTCCAACAAATCAGTTCATCAGTGGCCTCCTGAGTGGCACAGTGGTCTAAGGCACTGCATCGCAGTGCTAGCTGTGCCACTAGAGATTCTGGGTTAGAGTCCAGGCTCTGTCACAGACGGCCAAGACCGGGAGACCCATGAGGCGGTGCACAATTGGCCCAGCACCGTCTGGATTACGGGAGGGTTTAGCCGGCAGGGGGCCTGGCGCAGTGCACGCTGACACGGTCGCCAGGTGTACGGTGTTTCCTCCAACACATTGGTGCGGCTGGGTTGGTTGGGTTGTGTTTCGGAGGACGGCGGCTCTCGACCTTTGCCTCTCCCGAGTCCGTACGGTGACAAGACTGTAACTACCAATTGGGTAAAAAATGTTAACATTTTTTATTTCATTTTTCAAATTTTAAATCAGTTTGTTTAAATTTATGCCCTGCTAGAGCTGCCCTGGTCAACTGCAAGTGATGTTATTGTGAAGTGGAAACGTCAACAGCAACAACAGTTCACCTGTGAAGTGGTAGGCCACACAAGCTCACAGAACGGGACAGCCGAATGCTGAAGCGTGTAAAAATCGTCTGTCCTCGGTTGCAACACTCACTATCGAGTTCCAAACTGCTTCTGGAAGCAACGTCAGCACAATAACTGTTCGTCGGGAGCTTCATGAAATGGGTTTCCATGGCCGAGCAGCCGCACACAAGCCTAAGATCACTTAGCGCCGGCTGGAGGGGTGTAAAGCTTTCCGCCATTGGACTCTGGAACAGTGGAAACATGTTCTCTGGAGTGATTAATCACGCTTCACCATCTGGCAGTCCGACGGACGAATCTGGATTTGGCGGATGCCAGATGAATGCTAACTGCCCCAATGCATAGTGCCAACTATAACGTTTGGTGGAGGAGGAATAATGGTTTCGGACTGTTTTTCATGGTTCGGGCTAGGCCCCTTCATTACAGTGAAGGGAAATCTTAACGCTATAGCATACAATTACATTCTAGATGATTCTGTGTTTCCAAATTTGTGGCAACAGAAGGACCTTTCCTGTTTCAGCATGACAATGTCCCCGTGCACAAAGCGACGTCCATACAGAAATAGTTTGTCGAGATCGGCATGGATGAACTTGACTGGCCTGCAAAGAGTCCTGACCTCAACCCCATCGAACACCTATGGGATGAATTGGAACGCCGACTTCGAGCCAAGCCTAATCACCCAACATCAGTGCCCGACTTCACTAATGCTCTTGTGGCTAAATGAAAGCAAGTCCCCGCAGCAATGTTCCAACATCTTATGGAAAACCTTTCCAGAAGAGTGGAGGCTGTTATAGCAGCAAAGGGGGGACCAACTAAATATTAATGCCCATGATTTTGGAATGAGATGCTCGATGAGCAGGTGTCCACATACTTTTGGTAATGAGTGTATATTAAAAGACAGCGTTTATATGAATTTGATTTCATACTCTTGAATCCCATTTAAAAACAGCAAGGGACATGATCCAGGAAGTAGGCAGGACTTTCAAGTCACATGTGCCAAATACAATGGGTGTAGATTTTGGGATATATTAAATCAGATCCGCTTTAGCCGACATCCACATAGTGGTTGTTTTGGCGTGTTGGAGGTAGAACTGCGTTAGAGCTGTCAAATCCACAAGCGGCTCCTGGCATTATACCTAAAGCGTACATCGCCATTGGATGCACAGAGTTAGATTAAGAGAAATCCCATGCAGCCTAGTTTACAAGTTCGAACACTGGAATGTGAGATGTAATCCACACCTTGATTAGGCTGATAGAAATCCTCATTATTTTGTTTAATAGCCTAGACTTTCACGTTCCGAACTTCTAACGCAAGTGGGGCGGATGTGGCTTTGTGACAATGATAGCAAGACCAGCTGCTCACCGATTTGACGGCTACAACTCCAACATAGTTCCACCTTGAACACAGCCAGGTTAACCAGCCAGGTTAACGCTTGATGTGATTGAATCCAGGCCTTTACTATGAAATGTTTGCTTACGAGCCCTTCCCAACGACGCAGAGTAAAAATATATATTTAAAAAATACAAATATTTATAAATACAAAAAATAATACAAATAAATAAATGACAATAAAAATAATGTATTGCTATAACCTAACTGACATGAAGGTTATCCATAGATTGTTTTCCATAGGAATCTCTTGCTTCTGTGTCTTGGGTTGGCACAATTACCGTACAACCCTGTAACTGATGGCTATGGATGAAGTCCATCATGAAAAGTAAATGAACCGTCATAACCGCAAAAACATGTCAATTAACGCTTTTTTGTGGATCGAACAGCTGACAGAAAATGGGACGGTCAGGCATTCGTGTGGCCGAGTCCGTTTCTGCCATAGAATTAGGAATTAGAACACAAGAATGTACATGAAAGGTCTTATAACAGTATTCAAGTCAGCCATTTTGTTCAGTGAGTTGGTCAACCATGGGCAGCCAGTGTGCTGCGATAAGATATTGTGTAAAACAATACATTGAAGATTATCTGCACAGTATATTTATTAGCCAGCCAGTTTAAGTTGAATGATTTCAAATAATTGTTCAAATGAACTGTCATTATGCCAACATTCCATACAAACAGTGCAGTCTATCCACAGCCATACACTGGCTGAAAACAGCTGATGATAGGTCTTATACAAGTTGTAAATGCAATAAGTACTGATATTGTATCATATTACAACATTCACAGCTTTCCAAGAAAACAAACCGTGAGACATTTATGGTCCGTTTAGATATATTATAGAGACTATTTATACAGAAAATGTGTATAAAACCTGTATAAACTGTATTTATAATTTCATGACAATATTTTAGGTTAACAATCATTCTATTACACAATCTCTGATATCACACTCCTTACTTGAATTGTTCTGCATAAGTAAAACAGAGAAATACAGTACATGCAGTAGAGGTCAATGGAAATCGACCAAAACAATATGAATGCCATTGAAACGTGTGAGGAATGAATCTCCTTGTTGCCACGCAGCTAAATTAGCCTACATTTAGGCTATTGTTTATGTGTGTATTTCACACTATGTTGAGGTAAAAATCAGAGTATAATGGTTGTATGGATGTCAACCCCAATATATGTTCATGTTATCTTCATCATTCAACTGCATTACAGTTAAAAACTACCACCAACGATTGCTCTGTGCTAGCGATGCTAACAGTTTATTTGAACGGGAGTTAGCATTTAGCAGTCACTACTTCTAAATCTGAAAAGGGACTACTTCTAAATGTTATGCAGCGCACATTGTAAACACATTGTGGACCTGTTACAATACATCAATCATGACGGATTTGTATTTAATTTTTTTACCCCTTATTCTCCCCAGTTGGTAGTTACAGTCTTGTCCCATCGCTGCAACTCCTGTATGGACTCGGGAGAGGCGAAGGTCGAGAGCCGTGCGTACTCGAAACACAACACCGCCAAACCACACTGCTTCTTGTCACACTGCTCGCTTAACCTGGAAGCCAGACGCACTAATGTGGAGGTGCATTGCGCATGGCCTGCCACAGGAGTCGCTAGAGTGCGATGGGAAAAGGACAACCCGGCTGTCCCCTAACCTGGAAGACCCTGGGCCAATTGTCCGCTGCCTCATGGGTCTGGGATCGAACCAGAATCTGAAGTGACTCAGCTAGCACTGCGAAGCAGTGCCTTAGACCGCTGCTCCACTCCAGAGGCACAATCATGACGGATTTGTGAATATCCACTTTGTTAGTTAAGATTTGTTGAACTTGCGCCAATCTGGCATCCTTCTTCTATTCCCCGCGGTCTGCATTCCATTGACCTCTTTACTGCATCTATGAATCACCTCTGCCTCTACTGCCATTCATTCCAATTAGACTGGTTTGGATTTTTCCCTGACTAGAATGGCTGACATTTTCACCCCACTCTAGAACTTTTGAATGTTTATGACATAGCCCCTCTAGTAATTTAATAGGATCTCCATGGTTTCTGCTGTAACATGGAATCTCCAAGGTGATGAAACTTTGTTGCTCCTTGGTGAAACAATTCAGGAGCGGAGGAAAGAAGAAAATGTTTGTCTTTTGCAATTCAAACGGTTATAATGGTGACCAAGGTTATTAGGCTGATCAATTACCACCATCCAAAACTCCATGACGGTCACAGCCTTTGTCTCAATGATGAAGCTTCTGATGTCTTTTCAGATTGCTGGAGTGGGAGAACCTGCGCCCGCACTGTGCACAACTAAAGGGCTTCTCCCCAGTGTGGACGTTCAGGTGCATTTGGAGATGGCTGGCGCACACAAAGCTCTTCTCACACAAGGTGCAGGAGAATGATCGCTTTCTGGTGTGGATGGCCACATGCCGCCGCAAGTCACTCTCGTGGACAAACTTCTTATGGCATGTTGGGCAACCATACGGTCGTTCTATGGTGCCAGGTGTAATGTCTGTGGCAAGATTATTCGAGTGACAGGAAGTTGTGGTGCTTGGTCTAAAAGGAAGTGAGGCATGAGCTGATTGTTGAGCTCCTCTTCCTGGTATTTCAGAGTGTCTATGGAAGCTTGCCAACGAACACCAACTAGCTTTGTTGGCCTCACCTGCATTTCCTGTGTCAAGATGCATGCCTGTATTTATCTCTGAGGGCCGGAATCCGGGTGAAACCAATTGCATAGTGTTGTCTCTCATCGATTCGGGGTGAACGGGGCGAATCATTGGTGCGTTCCTCTCAAACATTCTCACTCCCTGCCTATTTCCAGTCCCATTGACCTGTGGTGTAGTAGATGTACCCACCTGACCCCACTCTAAATCTCTATCTACCTGCTGGCCACTGGATACAGAGTCAATCACTATCACATTTTCTGATGAAGAATGGAACGACTTGGGGGAAAACCTATGGTTTTCTAACCCTACACTTCTCATTTCTATGTCTGAGCTATTCTGTGTTTCTGGGCCCACTGAGCCACTCCCTAGGTCCATTACTTTAGTGTGAGCAGCAGAGGCGCCATCATCATTCACTACTACCTCTCTCCACACCTGGTTTAAAGAATCTCTTAGGAGATTGAGGTCCCTGTTCATGTCACACTTAGTGTCCAGACTCTGTCTCTCTGCTCTGGGTTCAAATCCTGTGTGTTGCTGGGGTCTCTGGTTCACATTCCCTGTTTCTGATTGGAGGAGGACGGCGTCAGATCCACTGACCTCCATAGCGGTGTTGTAGTTGTTGTTGCCTCTGGGGCCACTGAGCTGGAAGGCGGGGTCCTCTGTGGTGGCTGCAGCCGGTTGGGTGGTTAGTTCTCTGCTGCCCTCCACTGTTCTAGCTGGGTGGCTGATCCTAGAGTCCTGGTCATCTCCTTCCCCCTCATCCTTGATGATTAGCAGGTCTGGTTCCCCTTCCTCTGTCTCTGCTGACTGCTGATGGGGTTAAGTGGGAGAGATGAGTGAGTGAGACAGAGCATACACTATCTACTGAATGGAGATATGGGCATGACATGGGATTTAGTGAAATTCATAGTAGTTGTCTTGTTGTTATTGTGTTATAATCAGTGGTGTATTGGAGGGTAAACTCCACCGTCTGTATGTTACACATGCCTTTACAACCCTTTGGCACAAAAGTGCATTGAAAGTATAGGGACTGTTACTTTACTCACCGCAAACGGCAATCACTTTTTACTTGCCTATTTTTAACCACTACATCACTAGTTATAATATGCTGACATACACATCTATTCAGACATAACCTCATCCCCAGATGGAAGGAAGTGTCTGGTGTCCGAGACTAAAACAGATATAAGTCTGTGACAGTCTAAAATCGGCTGTTAAAATTGGAACTTACCTCATCACTTGTAGCATCCATATGCTTTGATGGAGAGACATCGTCTTGGTCCACGTCTATGGGCTGTCTGTCTCTTTGAATGCTGCTGTTCCCAAAACTCCTGTTGGAAAGTCTGTTTCTGCTTTGCCAAGTAGGTCCTGGAAATAAAGGGGGAGTTTAATTTGACCCCATCCATCAATGGTGCTTTACAAAGTTCCAAACAACGATTTAGCGATTTAGACTATCTGCACACTGTCACATTCATCATCACCACCAACCTGTCATTGCCTTCTCTCGATGGTTGTGTCTGTTTAGGAGGCGTATTCCATGGAAACGATTGTGGACGGACCCCTCTGAAAGCTTTATTCTCTCAGCCCGAAACCTCGCGATCTGAAATTCCATCAATTTCAATTTCCTCCGGAGAAAGTCGTTGTCCTTGTGGCTTTGGGACATCTCCATGTGTACAACAGCATAGCCATCGTCAACAATTTTGCAGATTTCGGCTACAGCCGCGTTGGCTAGCACCTCCATGATTGAGGCTATCTGCGCCTGGAACTCGACCACGGAACCCGACATTGTCCCCCGACGCTTTTGGCCCCTTTTCAACGAAACAGTTTTTATGTTTTCTATGTTATGTGAATTTACAGTTATCTAGCTAGCTATTAAAATAAAGAGAATCATATCAGAAACTACACATCGCTGGCTAGCTTTGTTTTTAGCTGGTGAGATTATGTTTCCTTATGCTGGATGGTAGAGTTGAAAGTTGGACACCGCCACCTACTGTACAGGAGTGTTCCACAATAACAACAATGTTGTAGCTCCATAATAAACTACAGGTTCTTTGGCGTAAACTCTGTTTCGTGATAAAAACAGCAATAACAACAATGTTGTAGCTATGTAATAAACTACAGGTTCTCTGGCGTAAACCATGTTTCATGATAAAAACAGCAATAACAACAGTATGACTGACATTAAATAGATATTAATACAATCCATCACATCTCTATAATTTGCTTGTAGCCGATCAGTCTAATAGTACATCTATATTGTTGAGATGCAAATTGAAATGATTAAATACCGTTCTTTGGTTTGCCACTGCACCAAAACATATTGAATCACATTTTTATTTCTCACATGCGCCCAATACAATCTTTCCGTGAAATGCTTACATGGAAGCAAATTCATAGGGTTGTTTAAAATCTTCAGCTGTCATAATTTATACATTATCAATCCACTCAGTCCCATTAGCTATTTATGCTATATTCAAATATTTTTCTCTTTTAAACTGTTACATTGTTCAGAGTTAGCAAGCGTTTACTTAAGAGTACATTCTCAGTGTGGTTTTTCAGTTAGTTTTGAGACAAGTATTAACCCTACGCAGACGACACTATTCTATATACTTTCGGCCCGTCATTGGACACTGTGCTATCTAACCTCCAAACGAGCTTCAATGCCATACAGCACTCCTTCCGTGGCCTCCAACTGCTCTTAAACGCGAGTAAAACCAAATGCATGCTTTTCAACCGATCGCTGCCTGCACCCGCATGCCCGACTAGCATCACCACCCTGGATGGTTCCGACCTTGAATATGTGGACATCTATAAGTACCTAGGTGTCTGGCTAGACTGCAAACTCTCCTTCCAGACTCACATCAAACATCTCCAATCGAAAATCAAATCAAGAGTCGGCTTTCTATTCCGCAACAAAGCCTCCTTCACTCACGCCGCCAAGCTTACCCTAGTAAAACTGACTATCCTACCGATCCTCGACTTCGGCGATGTCATCTACAAAATGGCTTCCAACACTCTACTCAGCAAACTGGATGCAGTCTATCACAGTGCCATCCGTTTTGTCACCAAAGCACCTTATACCACCCACCACTGCGACTTGTATGCTCTAGTCGGCTGGCCCTCGCTACATATTCATCGCCAGACCCACTGGCTCCAGGTCATCTACAAGTCCATGCTAGGTAAAGCTCCGCCTTATCTCAGTTCACTGGTCACGATGGCAACACCCATCCGTAGCACGCGCTCCAGCAGGTGTATCTCACTGATCATCCCTAAAGCCAACACCTCATTTGGCCGCCTTTCGTTCCAGTACTCTGCTGCCTGTGACTGGAACGAACTGCAAAAATCGCTGAAGTTGGAGACTTTTATCTCCCTCACCAACTTCAAATATCAGCTATCCGAGCAGCTAACCGATCGCTGCAGCTGTACATAGTCTATTGGTAAATAGCCCACCCATTTTCACCTACCTCATTCCCATACTGTTTTTATACTGTTTTTTTATTTTTTATTTATTTACTTTTCTGCTCTTTTGCACACCAATATCTCTACCTGTACATGACCATCTGATCATTTATCACTCCAGTGTTAATCTGCAAAATTGTATTATTCGCCTACCTCCTCATGCCTTTTGCACACATTGTATATAGACTGCCCATTTTTTTCTACTGTGTTATTGACTTGTTAATTGTTTACTCCATGTGTAACTCTGTGTTGTCTGTTCACACTGCTATGCTTTATCTTGGCCAGGTCGCAGTTGCAAATGAGAACTTGTTCTCAACTAGCCTACCTGGTTAAATAAAGGTGAAATAAATAAAAAATAAAATAAAACCCTGAGTCTACTCTTCGATGTACTTTTATTGAGGGCATTGATTTATTCCTTTGAACGTCATATTGTATGATGATTGTGTATTTTTGTACTTGAACTAAATAGTAAATAATAATTGTTGAAGGAAAATGTGTGTGTTTGATTTAATTCACTGTTTTGTTATAAGTCAAAGAAGGCTGATTTGTAAAACATTTGATTCCTTTAAGTAGCAGTAGGTGGCAATGTTGAAACTAACATAAATATTGTGTGTTGCAACCTTTATTTTGGAAAAATATCGAGGAAGTAGCCGACAACCTTTTGTTTCCGGAACAAAAACAAACGAAATAGAGATGTGTTCGAAGCATACCGCAAATCTATGGTGTGACGTCTCAGGACATTATCTGAACACTGCATTGCAAATGAGCTAGTAGGACTATAATACAAGTGTTTAACATATAAATAGTACCAATCCAAGGAAGGCCATGTCCAATACCGTTGTCTTTCATGCTCAGCTAGCCTCCATCATTGAGGTTTTGGCGAATGCAGCCGTTGCCGAAATCTGCAAACTTGTAGATGATGGCCATGCTGCCTTACGTTTGGAAATTTCCCATAGCCAGAAAGAAATTGATAACCTGCGGAGGAAGCTGGTTTTGACAAAATTCCAGAATTCTCGACGGAGCGCAGAGAGATTTGGAGCCCTGCGACGCACAGTTCACAGGCGAGTGGACGCCGATCATGTTGCCCGGGAGAGAGAGAGCTTCGTAGAAAAGGCAAAAAGCAGACTTGGATATTGTAGGTCTTTTTTAAACTAAATTTCAACATATTAAAAATTACGTGTAATGTAACGTTTATGAAGGGTTCTCTTTTCTGGTGCAGTGGAAAATCGTTTTGCCTACAGTGAAGGGGGCAAATGTATGCAGGATGTCACCAACCGGAGAGACGCAGGACGCACAGCGACAGACCAGGATGGGGCCATGCAGGTCAATTGTCATAGACAGGGTCAAATTGATTATTTGTGTTCTCATATTTCAAATGTTGGTGAGGATATATTTCTAATAAAACATTTTCTGGTGAATACAAAAACACAGATGGCAGATATGCAAGAGGCACCTCATATCAAAATGGAAAATCTTGACACCAGCATAACCGAAGGTATTATGCAACTTATCATGTCTATGCAATTTACACTTTATGTTGAGTAAAGCCTTCAATGTTTATTGCCGTATTTTATTAACTTCTTAGTCATTACCAATAACTAATAAATAAGGCAAAGAAGAATCTGTCTCCACTACAGGAAGCTGATGCTGTGCTTTACTTTTCCCCATTTCAGAGATTGTCCAACCAGTCAGTGAGAGCAGTGAGAAGATCATTGTGGCAGAACCAGGTTCTTCATCATCTACTGAAACCACAGATCTTCTGGACCAGCAGGGCAACAGACACAGAGCTCCAGACACCTCACTCAATATAGAACCTGACAACCAGACGTTCCAGCATCAAGCGTCACAATACAACAGAACAAGACAGGGCCATCAGGTTGCTGAGGGTGTGACCTGGGAAACTGACCATCAACCCATAGAATACAGCCTGTCCCAATGGACAGAGAACCAAGAGACTGACAACCCAACTGTGAATGCTCCTCACAATGCAGGGCGAGACTCCAAGAGGCTGTCTGAACATCCAGAGAGGAGAGGGGTGCCTGGTAACTCTGGGGTCTGCATGTCTGCTTCAGGCTCTCTGGACTGGGTGCCTGATGTGGTGATGGTGGACTCAGTTCCCATTAAAGTGGAGGCAGATATGAGTTCAGAATGGAGCATAACTGGCCAAGAGGTGACATCTGGAGAGGTTTGTTCAGACAGCAGGCAGCTTGTGGACAACAGAGGAAGAGGGGGAATGGAGTCTGGACAGACAAAGTGTCCCCCTGACACTCAACATGCAGAACAAGGGACAACTGTAGGATCAAGGTCCAAGTTGCCAGATTTCAGTGGACTGTCCAACCGAAACAGATTTTCATCCCCAAGGGTTACCCTCCACCAGGTTCCCCAAAGAGGGAAGCCAGCCCACTTCCCGAATTTCAACAGAGGCTCCACTTCTTCATCGAAAGGCATAGAAAAGCAGCCGCAACAGCTGATGTCTCACTCCACCCAGAGGCAGCTCCGGTGCAGCCTCTGCGGAAAGCCCTTCCCTCAGCCGGCATACCTAAGGAGGCACATGCGGGTCCATACGGGGGAGAAACCGTACGGCTGCAGCCACTGCACCAAGCGCTTCTCCCACAGCCACCAGCTGAAGATGCATGAGAGGGTGCACACCGGAGAGAAACCATTTCATTGCATCTACTGCGGGAAGTGCTTCACCCAGTCCGGCCACATGAAGAGGCATCTCCTTATCCACACTGGCGGCAGGCCACAGGACGTTGTGCTGCCCTGAGTGTTCCACTGTGAAGTTTCCCCTAGGTACAGATCTAGAATCCGCTTCCTCTTCCCAAATCCTAACCTTAAGCATTAGTGGAAAAAAATATACTAAACTGACCGAAGATCAGCTTCTAGGGGTAACGTCACACTACTCCACCTGGCATAATGATAAGTAGGGCCATGATTTTTTCCTCACCATGTGATCAGACCAGGAAAAACTCCTCTCTAGTTGTTAGGGGACTGGCTCCACACTACTGGAGTTTGCATATGAACACTGAGTCCATGTGTTTTTAACAGTTTGGATTAGAGGTCGACCGATTATGATTTTTCAATACTGATACCGGAGGACCAAAAAAAGCCGATACCGATGAATCGGACGATTTTTATATATATATTTTAAATAATGACAATTACAACAATACTGAATGAACAATGAACACTTTTATTTTAACTTAATATAATATTTCATTAAAATCAATTTAGTCTCTTATAAATAATGAACATGTTCAATTTGGTTTAAATAATGCAAAAACAAGGTGTTGGAGAAGAAAGTAAAAGTGCAATATGTGCCATGTAAAAAAGCTAACGTTTAAGTTCCTTGCTCAGAACATGAGAACATATGAAAGCTGGTGGTTCCTTTTAACATGAGTCTTCAATATTCCCAGGTAAAAAGTATTAGGTCGTAGTTATTATAGGACTATTTCTCTCTATACCATTTGTATTTCATATACCTTTGACTATTGGATGTTGTAATAGGTACTTTAGTATTGCCAGCCTAATCTCGGGAGTTGATAGGCTTGAAGTCATAAACAGCGCAATGCTTGAAGCATTGCGAAGAGCTGCTTGCAAACGCAGTAAAGGGCTGTTTGAAAGAATGCTTACAAGCCTGCTGCTGCCTTCCACCGCTCAGTCAGACTGCTCTATCAAATCATAAACTTAATTATACTATAATAACACACAGAAATATGAGCCATAGGTCATTAATATGGTAAAATCCAGAAACTATAATTTCTAAAACAAATGTATATTATTTCAGTGAAATACGGAACCGTTCTGTATTTTATCTAAAGGGTGGCATCCATAAGTCTAAATATTGCTGTTTACATTGCACAACCTTCAATGTTATGTCATAATTACGTAAAATTATGTAAAATTCTGGCAAATTAGTTCGCAACGAGCCAGGTGGCCCAAACTGCTGCATATACCCTGACTCTGTTGCACAGAACGCAAGAGAAGTGACACAATGTCCCTAGTTAAAAGAAATTCATGTTAGCAGGCAATATTAACTAAATATGCAGGTTTAAAAATATATACTTGTGTATTGATTTTAAGAAAGGCGTTGATGTTTATGTTTAGG
This sequence comes from Oncorhynchus nerka, assembly GCF_034236695.1. Taxonomy (NCBI): domain Eukaryota; kingdom Metazoa; phylum Chordata; class Actinopteri; order Salmoniformes; family Salmonidae; genus Oncorhynchus; species Oncorhynchus nerka. The sequence goes on along the minus strand of NC_088413.1, from coordinate 21,071,655 downwards.
TACACATTGGTGCAATGACAGTGCTTTTTTCGCAAATGCGTTTGTTAAATCACCCGTTTAGCGAAGTAGGCTATGATTCAATGATAAATTAATAGGCACCGCATCGATTATATGCAACGCAGGACAAGCTAGATAAACTAGTAATATCATCAACCATGTGTCGTTAACTAGTGATTATGTTAAGATTTTTTTTTTTATATAAGATACGTTTCATGCTAGCTAGCACCTTACCTTGGCTCCTTGCTGCACTCACATACCAGGTAGTCAGCCTGCCACAAAGTCTCCTCGTGGAGTGCAATGTAATCGGCCATGATCGGTGTGCAAAAATGCCGATTACCAATTGTTATGAAAACTTGAAATCGGCCCTAATGAATCAGCCATTCCAATTAATCGGTCGACCTCTAGTTTGGATAGTTACCACATTGAACACTACCCTCTGTGTGTAGTGGTTGTGTTTTCAGTTCAGCTGGCTTGATGCTTGGTCCAGAGTGGACTGATAATCCATCATTTATAACAGGTGAAGATTTTAAAAAATCATTGGTGCAGTACAGTAATTTATTTGAATTGTATTTATTATTTATTTAACCAGGTGAGTTGACTTGAGAATACATTGTGATTTACAGCAACGTCCTGGGGTAAATTACAATACATAGACCTAGTTAAAAGCCATATTTAACACGCAGAAATATAAGCAAGCGAAATTCAATAAAGATCAATCTCATAAGAATTCCAATTTCCTTTTGCCTCTCAACAATATTGATGTACTATAAGACTGATAGGCTACAAGAAGATTATAGAGATGTGATGGAATTAATATATATTTAGTGTCTGTCCTCATACAATAAAGTAGGCTAATGTAATTGAGTAATAATAATTGATTGGATTTACATAGTGCTTTTCTACCAACTGAGGTACTCAAAGTGCTTTACATAGTAAGGGAGAAACTCACCTCATCCACCACCAAGGTGATGTACAGTGACCATTTTTGTGCCAGAACGCTTACCAAACAGCAGCTAGAAAGGTGAGGAGTGATATATGCCATTTGGGGAGATGATTAGGTGGCCATGATGGTATGAGGGCCAGATTAGGATTTTAGCCAGGACACCGGGGTGAACACGCCTACTCTTACGATAAGTGCCATGGGATTTTTAATGACCACAGAGAGTCTGAACACCCGTTTAACATCCCATCCGAAAGACAGCACCATTCGTAGGGCAATGTCCCCTCTACTGCCCTGGGGATCTCCTTAGACCAGAGGGGGGTGCTCTCTACTGGCTTTACATCACCACTGCCAGCAGCACCTGGTCTCCCATCCATGAACAATCCCTGCTTTAGCTTCAGAGGCAAACCAGCAATGGGATGCTGCTGGTATCAAGCTAAAGGCATGAATCAAATGGTTGTTTACTGAAACTCCCAAAGTCTTTCCAATCAATGTAATACATGTTAAACAATAGCCTGCCTTTCTGTGGTCAACTAGATGATAATTGTCAACACTGTTGTGATTTGAGACAAGCTTGGGGACTCGTCTTGATAAATCAATCAACGTCAGACTTGAGTTTTCACTGAATCTCCGTTTGGATATTGGTTAGGCTGCAATTAGTCTAGGGACATGTTATCTATAGTTGAGGTGAGTGCTCTGATCATCTTGTCTAGTTATCTCATAGTATTTTGCCAGCATTTTGCCAGTAGTTTAACAGGTGGATTATTTTGCTCTTAACTCAAGTCGTTTAGTTTGCAATAGTGTAGCTTAAATCAAGTGTAGCACAATTTTTTTGTTCGATCGCGTATAGGCAACTCTTAAAGCCCGCGGAGGTTGTAAAATATCAACACGAGAACCACATTCTTTTCAAAATATAGATTGTTAGTATTTTCTATTGGTATCATGATGAAGATACTATCAATGTAAGAGCCTACGCACCTGCTCTCTAACAAAGTGGAGTGAGGGTAGAGATGAAACGTGGAACAAAAAAGCATGGACTTGGGCTGTTTCAAAATACCACTTTTTTTATATGACCGGTTCCACACATTTCCGTGACAAGTTGTGTGGGAAAAATATAAATGTAATCCCCCCCCCCCCCTGTATTCCAATATATTATTATTATAAAATATATATGTGTTGACTATGATCGGGTAGGTGGGTCTTGTATGTTCAATGAACAAAATAATGAACTATTAATTTAATTCATTTGGACATAACGTAGCCTAATTAAACCCAAAATATGTTATTCTATTCTTTTGAAAATATGTTTCAGGTAAGAATGTGGTAAAAATAGGCATGTTTGTAAGGGGGCCATATAAAAAGTACCTTCTTTTTTTTTTCTATGTGAAAGCAGGTACTACACATCTAAACCATTGTTGTTATTGTGGGGGGTGGCACACACCGTAAATCCTATGTGAAATCCGTATTACATACCTGAACAATTGCTGTTCTTGAGTGGTAAAAATACCGTAAATCCTATGTGAATGCAGTTCTACACATCTAAACCATTGTTGTTATTGTGGAGCACTCCTCTACAGTAGGTGGCGGTGTTGTACTTTCAATTGAATTGCACGGTCCAGTTTATGATTACATTACTGTGAAGATGACGAAAAAACAATCTCAACAGCTACTTACAAACAAAGCAAGCTAGCGATGTTTAGTTTATGATATGCTTGTATCAATTTGACTAGCTAGATAGATAATTGTGAATTATCATAATATAGAAAAACAAAAACACTGTTTCATTGAAAAGGGGCCAAAAGCGTCGGGGCACAATGTCGGGCTCCGTTGCCGATTTCCAGGCGCAGATAGCCTCGATCATGGAGGTGCTAGCCAACGCGGCTGTAGCCGAAATCTGCAAAGTTGTTGACGATGGTTATGCGGTTGTACATCTGGAGATGACTCAAAGCCACAAGGAGAACGAATTTCTCCGGAGGAAAATGAAATTGATGGAACTTCAGGTCGCCAGGTTTCGAGCAGAGAGAACAAAGTCTTCAGAGGGGTCCGTCCACAACCGCTTTCATGGAATACGCCTCCTAAACAGACACAACCATCGAGAAACTGCAACGACAGGTTGGTGGTGATACTAAATTATACAGTGTGCACATACATTATGATCCTTTTCAGTTTGACCCCATCCATCAATGGTGTTTCATAAAGTAGAAATCAAGCATAATACGGCTGTGATGTATGCATGTCAATACAGTTAGGGATGTATTATTGACATTAGCCCTATATGCGTTATGCATACATCCAGGATGTATACAGTTAGTGGCCAGTTTATTAGGTACATCCATCTAGTACCGGGTCAGACCCCCCTTTGCCTCCAGAACAGCCAGAATTCTCTGGTGCATGGATACGTACCTCAATTAGTATCAAGGGACCTAACATATGCCAGGAATCATTCCCCACACCATTACACTACCGCCACAAGCCTGTACTGTTGACATCAGGCAGGATGGGCCATTTGCTTACGCCAAATCCTGCCTTTGCCTCAGAATGACGCAACAGGAACCTGGATTCGTTGGATTAGGCAATGCTTTTCCACTCCTCAATTGTCCAGTGTTGGTGATCGCGTGCCCACTGGAGCCGCTTCTGCTTGTTTTTAGTTGATAGGAGTGGAACCTGGTGTGGTCGTCTGCTGCAATAACCTATCTGTGACAAGGACTGCTGAGTTATGCGTTCTGAGATGCCGTTCTGTGCCATTATTTGCCTGTTTGTGGCCCACCTGCTAGCTTGCACGATTCTTTCCATTCTCCTTCGACCTCTCATCAACGAGCTGTTTTCACGCAGAGGACTGCCGCTAGCTGGATGTTTTTTGTTTCCCGCACCATTGTCGGTAAACTTTAGACAACTGTCGTGCGCGAAAAGCCCAGGACCAGCCGCTTCTGAGATACTGGAACCGACACACCTTGCACCAACAATCATACCACGCTCAAAGTTGCTTAGGTCACTCGTTTTGCCCATTCTAACATTCAGTCGAACAGTAACTTAATGCCTCGATGCCTGTCTGCCTGCTTTATACAGCAAGTCACAGCCACCTGACTAGCTGTCTGTAGGAGCAAACCATTTTCGTGAACGGAGCGGTGTACATAATAAACTAGCCACTGAGTGTATATTGTACTGTCACCACAGCTAGGATCCCTCTAGCTCTATATACACATTACACACTTCATGAACGTATCATGGTTACTTTGTACTGTCACCACAGCTAGGATCCCTCTAGCTCTATATACACATTACACACTTCATGAACGTATCATGGTTACTTTGTACTGTCACCACAGCTAGGATCCCTCTAGCTCTATATACACATTACACACTTCATGAACGTATCATGCTTACTTTGTACTGTCACCACAGCTAGGATCCCTCTAGCCTCTAGCTCTATATACACATTACACACTTCATGAACGTATCATGCTTACTTTGTACTGTCACCACAGCTAGGATCCCTCTAGCTCTATATACACATTACACACTTCATGAACGTATCATGGTTACTTTGTACTGTCACCACAGCTAGGATCCCTCTAGCTCTATATACACATTACACACTTCATGAACGTATCATGCTTACTTTGTACTGTCACCACAGCTAGGATCCCTCTAGCTCTATATACACATTACACACTTCATGAACGTATCATGCTTACTTTGTACTGTCACCACAGCTAGGATCCCTCTAGCTCTATATACACATTACACACTTCATGAACGTATCATGGTTACTTTGTACTGTCAACACAGCTAGGATCCCTCTAGCTCTATATACACATTACACACGTCATGAACGTATTATGCTTGTTTTGTTCTTTGGAAAACACCATTGATGGATGGGGTCAAATGAACCTCCTCTTTATTTCCAGGACCTACTTGGCAAAGCAGAAACAGACTTTCCAACAGGAGTTTTGGGAACAGCAGCATTCAAAGAGACAGACAGCCCATAGACGTGGACCAAGACGATGTCTCTCCATCAAAGCATATGGATGCTACAAGTGATGAGGTAAGTTCCAATTTCATGCTGTCACAGAGTTATGTCTGTTTTAGTCTCGGACACCAGACACTTCCGCCTGGGGATGAGGTTATGCCTGTATAGACGTGTATATACCAGCACATTATAACTAGTGATGTTTAAATTGAGTAAAGTAACACTCCCTATACTTTCAATGCATTTTTACACTAAAAGTTTGTAAACGCATGTGTAAAATACAGAAGGTGGAGTTTACCCTCCACTACACCACTGATTATAACACAATAACAACAAGGCAACTACTATGAATTTCACTAAATCCCATGTCATGCCCATATCTCCATTCAGTAGATAGTGTATGCTCTGTCTCACTCACTCATCTCTCCCACTTAACCCCATCAGCAGTCAGCAGAGACAGAGGAAGGGCAACCAGACCTGCTGATCATCAAGGTGGAGGGAGAAGCAGATGACCAGGACTCTAGGATCAGCCACCCAGCTAGAACAGTGGAGGGCAGCAGAGAACTAACCACCCAACCGGCTGCAGCCACCACAGAGGACTCCGCCTTCCAGTCCAGTGGCACCAGAGGCAACAACAACTACAACAACACAGCTATGGAGGTCAGTGGATCTGATGCCATCCTCCTCCAGTCAGAAACAGGGACTGTGAACCAGGGACCCCAGCAACACATGGGATTTGAACCCAAAGCAGAGAGACTGAGTCTGGACACAAAGTGTGATATGGACGGGGACCTCACTCTCCTAAGAGATTCTTTAAACCAGGTGTGGAGAGAGGTAGTAGGGACGGATGATGGCGCCCCTGCTGCTGACACTAAAGTAATGGACCTAGGGAGTGGCTCAGTGGGCCCAGAAACACAGAATAGATCGGCCACAGAAATGAGAAGTGTAGGGTTAGAAAACCATAGGTTTTCCCCCAAGTCATTCCATTCTTCATCAGAACATGTGATAGTGATTGACTCTGTATCCAGTGGGCAGCAGGTAGATAGAGATTTTGAGTGGTGTCAGGTGGGTACAGCTACTGCACCACAGGACAATGGGACTGAAAATAAGCAGGGAGTGGGAGTGTTTAACAGAAACGCACCAATGAATCACCACGATTCGATGAGAGACAACACCACGCAATTTGTTTCACCCGGCTTCCGGGCCTCTGAGATAAATACAGGCATGCATGTTGGCACAGGTGAGGCCAACAAAGCTAGTTGGTGCTCATTGGCAAGCCTCCAGAGACACTCTGAAATACCAGGAAGAAGAGCTCAACAACCAGCTCATACCTCACTTCCTGATTGCCATTTTAGACCAAGTGCCACAACTTCCTCCCACTCGAGTAATCTCGCCACAGACGTTAGACCTGGTACCGTAGAACGACCGTATGGGTGCCCGAGCTGCAATAAGAAGTTTGTCCACGAGAGTGACTTGCGGCAGCATGCTGTCATCCACACCAGAAAGCGGCCGTTCGCCTGCACCTTGTGTGAGAAGAGATTTGTGTCCCGCGCCAAGCTCCAAATGCACCTAAACGTCCACACTGGGGAGAAGCCCTTCAGTTGTACACATTGCGGACGCAGGTTCTCCCACTCCAGCAATCTGAAAAGACATCAGAAGCTTCATCATTGAGAACTGACATGGAACAAGAGATTCCTATTGAAAAAAGCTGTTATAGCAATATCATGAGTTCCAACGTCATTGGTTCTAACATAGTCGTATGTCTGCAGGATGTTTGCCCTGGTCTCATACGTCTACAATACAACGTGGTTCATATTTACATTATCTACAAAGACTGTTACGTTTTCTTGGCTTCTTTAACGCCAACAGCATCACTCACATTGACTGTTAAGGTTGATAATGGTTCAATATAACTGCCTCAGACTAAAGTTATAGCAGCTACTGAAATTCTACTGTCCATTTGTACCAATTTGACCAATGGCTGTTGCTGTTTGTTTGTCAATTCCTATAATTCCATCAATAAATCATATTTTTCAAAGAATTCCGTGGTGCTTCTTGACTCAGTATAGTTTGACCCTGAATGTAGATTGACACTATATAGATTGACCACAGCTAGCACATAACGTTCTGAGAACCATATGTTTCTTAGATGTGAATTTCAGCGTAACGTTTCCAACAGGTTTCCTAAAACGAAAACGTTCCATAAAAACCACCAGAAAACATTAGTAACATTTCTAAGAATGTTATGTAAAAACATGCATTCCTTTCTTAGCATCAGCATAACTCTATCCTCTATCTGGTTAAGTGTGTTCAGATGTGTTGGCCGTTCCCACTTATTGGCCACAACAGATCTTAATGAGTGCTTGTTTCCTTTGAAAGGGGTCTGTTTGAATAGGCTTAAATGAACGGCTTTGTATAAGTTTTAAAAAAGGAACATGGCGTGTTAGCTCCATCATGGTGGCACAGTGAACTCATTTCATGGATAGAGAACAGAAAATCATAGTTTAGAATCTCACTGATGCCGTGCCATAATAAAGAAAGAAATGTGTTTGCATGTGTCCCATCTGTGCTTGGAGTTCAAAACAGTTAACCCAAACTAAGCCAGCAGTGTTATGAAAGTATTATTGAAACATTCTCAGAACGTTATTTAATTACCTTTAAAGAAAACTAGGATTTCCATTCTCAGAACGTTATTTAATTACCTTTAAAGAAAACTAGGATTTCCATTCTCAGAACGTTATTTAATTACCTTTAAAGAAAACTAGGATTTCCATTCTCAGAACGTTATTTAATTACCTTTAAAGAAAACTAGGATTTCCATTCTCAGAACGTTAATAAAACATCCCAGTAAAACTTTCAGGGAACCACAGTAAAACATTTTTAGAATCACTTATGTTTTTAGAACTTATGTTTTTACTAGGTTAGCCTAGTGGTTAGAGCGTTGGACTAGGAACCGGAAGGTTGCAAGTTCAAACCCCCGAGCTGACACGTTCCTCCCACCTCTTTTTTAGGCCAAATCTGCTGTGGAAGATGGGGAGGGGGAATAGAGTCTGGACAGACAGAGAAGTGTCCCCCTGACACTCAAAATGCAGAGCAAGGGAGAACTGTAGGATCCAGGTCCAAATCGCCCGATTTCAACAGACTGTCCACCCGAGTGTTACTTTCCACCAGGTTCCCCAAAGAGGGAAGCAAGCCCCGTTCCCGAATATCAACAGTGGCTCTACTACTTAATCGAAATGCATGGAAAAGCATCCACAACAGCTAACGCCTTGCTCGGGCAAGAGGCAGCTCCAGTGCAACTTCATACTACTCCACCAGGTGTAATGATGGTCAGGGCCAGGAGTTTTACCTCACCACATGACCAGAGCAGGGGAAACTCCTGGCACTAGTTGTAAGGGCTCCACACTACTGGGGGTTTCATATGAAAACTTGAATCCATGTGTTTTTAACAGTTTAATTGGTTTCCCCATTGAATGCTTCCCTCTGTGTGTAGTGGTTGTGTTTTCAGTTCAACTGGCTTGATGTTTGGTTCAGAGTGGACTGATAATGTATAAGTTATAACAAGTTAAGATTTTGAACATCCTTATGAAATTGTATCGTTTCCGGGGATGTACCAAAGAACAGCAATTAACAATTTATTTCCATTTGCCTTTCGACAAGATATAGTAGATTGACAATCAGATTGATAGGCTGTAAAGATGTGGATTAAAGTCATATCTAGGCTGTCATACTGTTGTAAATCGTTTGTTGTTTATTTCTATTAGAAATAACCCAAATAGTGAAATGATTTATTTAAAAAAATAATGAAATATTGTTTTCACCAGAGAACATGTTGTTCATTACGTAGGTACAACATTGTTGTGCCGCACTCCTGTACAGTAGGTGGCGGTGTTCAACTTTAAATTCTACAGTCCACGTATGATTACATTACTGTGACGCGAGGAAATAAAATAAAACATCTCACCAGCTAGCTACAAACAAAGCTAGCTGCAAATTGACGTTAAGTTTCTGTTATGATTATCTGTTTTAATAGATTGGTAGATAACTGTAGATAATCATAACATATAAAACGCAAATACTGTTACATTGAAAAGGGGCAAAAAGCGTCGGGGGACAATGTCGGGTTCCGTGGTCGAGTTCCAGGCGCAGATAGCCTCAATCATGGAGGTGCTAGCCAACGCGGCTGTTGCCGAAATCTGCAAAGTTGTTGACGATGGCTATGCGGTTGTACACCTGAAAATGTCCCAAAGCCACAAGGAGAACGAATTTCTCCGGAGGAAAATGAAATTGATGGAACTTCAGATCACCAGATTTCGAGCGGAGAGAACAAAGTTTTCAGAGGGGTCCGTCCACAATCGCTTCCATGGAATACGCCTCCTAAACAGACACAACCATCGAGAGATTACAACAGGTTGGTGATGATGATGAATTTGACAGTGTGCACATAGTTTACATTACGTTCATCTTCAGTTTGACCCCATCCATCAATTGTGTTTTACAAAGTTTAAAGCAAGTATAATACTTCCATGATTTATGTAATGTCAATACAGTTAGGGCCCAGCTGTATTATTGACATTCCACATATGACGTATCGTGCTTACTTTGTACTGTCAATACAGCTAGGATCCCTCTAGCTCTATATACACATTACATGCACTACCGTTCAAAAGTTCGGGGTCACTTAGAAATGTCCTTGTTTTTGAAATACAGTGTAGACATTGTCAATGTTGTAAATTACTATTGTAGCTGGAAACTGCTGATTTAAAAATATATATATATTATTATTGCATTTTCCAATTAAAAGATGATTCAAAACAAAAATTAAATCATTTATCAAACTGTTCAACCATGAGGGAGAGGGACAATTGTCAAACCTCTGAGCTAGAAATCTAGACTGCAAGTCCAATTGTCAAACCTCTGAGCTAGAAATCTAGACTGCAGTCCAATTGTACATTCTGAAATTGGGGAGGTTTAAGCCCCCTTGGCTGTAATCAAGGGTCAGTTTATCCAGGCCAACCCTTGAGGTTTTGCCGTGCCAGATAAACCATCTGGTCAGCTTGTCGAGAGAGAAAAAGAATGCTGCGGGCACAGGGATAGGGAGAGATTGAAACAAATATAGAAATCTGGGCAGGACATTTATTTGAATTACATTGATTCTACCCAGTAGAGTGAGAGGCAAGTCCATCCATTTACACAGGTCACCCTCCACCTTATGCAACAAGCTGGCCAGATTGAGTTTATAGAGGTTGTTCAGATTACCATCTACCATTTTACAGGGTGGCAGGGTAGCCTAGTGGTTAGAGCGTTGGACTAGTAACCTGCAAGTTCAAACCCCCGAGCTGACAAGGTAAAAATCTGTCGTTCTGCCCCTAAACAGGCAGTTAACCCACTGTTCCTAGGCCGTCATTGAAAATAAGAATTTGTTCTGAACTGACTTGCCTAGTTAAATAAAGGTAAAACAAAATAAATAAATAAAATGCCCAAATATGTCAAGCCCATAGGCAACCATCTAAAAGGTAACTGATGCTTGATGTAAGTCTTTGATGGTCAAAGACAGACAAAGGTAAGATTTCACTTTTATCAAAATGGACCTTATATCCAGAGAAAGAACTATAAGGCTTCTGTAAGTGAGAGAGGGAATGTTCTGGCTTTGTTAGAAATAAGATAAGGTTGTCCGCAAAGAGTGATAACTTATGGGTATGGGGGCCCACCTCAAAGCCATGTATGTCAGGGCACATTCTAATAGCCTCAGCCAATGATTCAATGACGAGAGGGAAAAGGTGGGTGTAGCTCCCTCCAGTAACCACGAGAACAACCGTTCCTTGATTTTAACTGGCGGCTTTATTCTGTAGTTTTAGTCAGAATTATCACCTTCCGTGAGAACTATAAAGTAAATGAAAATACAGTTAAGCACACTCTTACAACCTTCTTATCTTACGAGTGACTTATTAGCCTGGTATAAGTGCTTACATACATAAACAGTTTAGCCGGAGCTATAACAGTATCAGATGAATAAAGGAAAAATACCTCATTGGCTGCTTATTACAGAAGGGAGGAAATCAAACTTCACACTTATTATTCCTGGCATGAATTCACACTTCATCCTTAATTATTATAGTGTTACCATCCTAACATACACACTTCAGCCTTAATTATTATAATGTTACCATCCTAACATACACGCTTCATCCTTAATTATTATAACGTTACCATCCTAACATACACACTTCATCCTTAATTATTATAGCGTTACCATCCTAACATACACACTTCATCCTTAATTATTATAGCTTCATCCTTAATTATTATAGCGTTACCATCCTAACATACACACTTCATCCTTAATTATTATAGTGTTACCATCCTAACATACACACTTCATCCTTAATTATTATAGCGTTACCATCCTAACATACACACTTCATCCTTAATTATTATAACGTTACCATCCTAACATACACACTTCATCCTTAATTATTATAGCGTTACCATCCTAACATACACACTTCATCCTTAATTATTATAGTGTTACCATCCTAACATACACACTTCATCCTTAATTATTATAGCGTTATCATCCTAACATACACACTTCATCCTTAATTATTATAATGTTACCATCCTAACATACACACGTCATCGTTAATTATTATAGCGTTACCATCCTAACATACACACTTCATCCTTAATTATTATAATGTTACCATCCTAACATACACACGTTACCATCCTAACATACACACTTCATCCTTAATTATTATAGCGTTCCTTAATTATTATAACGTTACCATCCTAACATACACACTTCATCCTTAATTATTATAACGTTACCATCCTAACATACACACTTCATCCTTAATTATTATAGCGTTACCATCCTAACATACACACTTCATCCTTAATTATTATAGCGTTACCATCCTAACATACACACTTCATCCTTAATTATTATAATGTTACCATCCTAACATACACACTTCATCCTTAATTATTATAATGTTACCATCCTAACATACACACTTCATCCTTAATTATTATAGCGTTACCATCCTAACATACACACTTCATCCTTAATTATTATAGCGTTACCATCCTAACATACACACTTCATCCTTAATTATTATAACGTTACCATCCTAACATACACACTTCATCCTTAATTATTATAGCGTTACCATCCTAACATACACACTTCATCCTTAATTATTATAGCGTTACCATCCTAACATACACACTTCATCCTTAATTATTATAACGTTACCATCCTAACATACTTCAACCTTTACGAACTACACCCGATGACATGAAAACTTAGCTAACACAGCGCGGGATTGCCTTCCCTCCAAAGGTGTGTTGCTACAATAATGTTCCCCATTACAACAGTTATTAGCTACGTAGTTACAATATCTATTTACAAACACGGTACCTAAACTTTTTTCCAAGAAGCGAAAGAGATATGGCCATTCAACCCTATCAAAGGCCTTTTCGGCGTCGAGGGAGACTGCGACACTTAAGTATTTTGTTTTTGTTAGCAAGGTGAATTATATCAAAAAACCTTCTGACATTATTGGAGGACAATCTATTAATTTTGAAGCCAGTCTGATCTGGGTTGACCAACAGGGGAAGACATGACTCCAGTCTCCTAGATAGCATCTTGGTGACCAGTTTACAATCTGTGTTAAGGAGAGATTGGTGCACTTTAGCGGGTTTTTCCCTTTCTTGTGAATTACTGTAATCACTGTTTGAGAGAGAGACTCTGGAAAGCAGTTGTCTTCTCTGGCTTTTTTAAGTTCCTCCATAAGGTAGGGGACCAACAGCTCCTTACATTCTTTATAGAACTCTGGAGGGAAGCCATCCTCCCCAGGAGATGTATTAGAAGGTAAGCATTTAGTTGTTGACGCAGAAGGGGATGTGTCTACTTATCAGAATTGCAGTTCCTCTTCCTTTGGAGTTAAGAGGACTCAAAACCTTGTCATACCCATTCCCTCTTTAGTTTCACTGTCTGTAAGATGTGTTTCTTGTAAAAACACAATGTCAGCCTTTCATTTCTTAAGTTATGTATAGACTCTCTTCCTCTTAATCGGGCTGTTAAGACCTTTTACATTGAATGTGACATATTTTAGTGGATTAAGCATAGGTTGGGTTTCAAATATATACCCGAATGGTAATCCCTATTTAATATGTAAATAGTCAGGTAATGTTTCAGAAGAAATGTCTTTGTTTCTGGCCATTTTGAGCCTGTAATCGAACCCACAAATGCTGATGCTCCAGATACTCAACTAGTCTAAAGAATGACAGTTTTATTGTTGCTTTAATCGGGACAACAGTTTTCAGCTGTGCTAACATACAGTTGAAGTCGGAAGTTTACATACACCTCAGCCAAATACATTTAAACTAAGTTTTTCACAATTCCTGACATTTAATCCTAGTAAAAATTTGGCATCTTAGGTCAGTTATGATCACCACTTTATTTTAAGAATGTGAAATGTCAGAATAATAGTAGAGACAATGATTTATTTCATCTTTTATTTCTTTCATCACATTCCCAGTGGGCCAGAAGTTTACATACACTCAATTAGTATTTGGCAGCGTTGCCTTTAAATTGTTTAACTTGAGTCAAACGTTTCGGGTAGCCTTCCACAAGCTTCCCACAATAAGTTGGGTGAATTTTGGCCCGTTCCTCCTGACAGAGCTGGTGTAACTGAGTCAGGCTTGTAGGCCTTCTTGCTTGCACACGCTTTTTCAGTGCTGCCCACAAATGTTCTACAGGATGGAGGTCAGGGCTTTGTGATGGCCACTCCAATACCTTGACTTTGTTGTCCTTAAGCCATTTTGCCACAACTTTGGAAGTATGCTTGGGGTCATTGTCTATTTGGAAGACCCATCTGCGACCAAGCTTTAACTTCCTGACTGATGTCTTGAGATGTTGCTTCAATATATCCACATAATTTTCTTTCCTCGTGATGCCATCTATTTTGTGAAGTGCACCAGTCCATCCTGCAGCAAAGACCCCCACAACATGATGCCACCCCCGTGCTTCACGGTTGGGATGGTGTTCTTCGGCTTGCAAGCCTCCCCCTTTTTCCTCCAAACAAAGCGATGGTCATTATGGCCAAACAGTTCTATTTTTGTTTCATCAGACCAGAGGACATTTCTCCAAAAAGTATGATCTTTGTCCCCATGTGCAGTTACAAACTGGAGTCTGGCTTTTTTATGGAGGTTTTGGAGCAATGGCTTCTTCCTTGCTGAGCGGCCTTTCAGGTTATGTCAATATAGGACTTGTTTTACTGTGGATATAGATACTTTTGTACCTGTTTCTTCCAGCATCTTCACAAGGTCCTTTGCTGTTGTTCTGGGATGGATTTGCACTTTTCGCACCAAAGTATGTTCATCTCTAGGAGACAGAACGTGTCTCCTTCCTGAGCGGTATGACGCCTGCGTGGTCCCATGGTGTTTATACTTGCGTACTATTGTTTCTACAGATGAACGTTCTACCTTCAGGCATTTGGTATTTGCTCCCAAGGATGAACCAGACTTGTGGAGGTCTACAATTGTTTTTCTGAGGTCTTGGCTGATTTCTTTCGATTTTCCCATGATGTCAAGCAAAGAGGCTCTGAGTTTGAAGGTAGGCCTTGAAATACATCTACAGGTACACCTCCAATTGACTCAAATGATGTCAATTAGCCTAAGCTTCTAAAGCCATGACATCATTTTCAGAAATTTTCCAAGCTGTTTAAAGGCACAGTCAACTTAGTGTATGTAAACTTCTGACCCACTGGAATTGTGATACAGTGAATTATAAGTGAAATAATCTGTTAACAATTGTTGGAAAAATTACTTGTGTCATGCACAAAGTAGATGTCCTAAGCAACTTGCCAAAACTATAGTTTGCAAACAAGAAATTTGTGGAGTGGTTGAAAATGAGTTTTAATGACTCCAACCTAAGTGTATGTAAACTTCCGACTTCAGCTGTAATTGCAAAAGGGTTTTCTAATGATAATTTAGCCTTTTAAAATCATAAACTTGGATTAGCTAACACAACATGCCATTGGAACACAGGAGTGATGGTTGCTGATAATGGACCTCTATTCCTATGTAGATATTCCATAAACAATCTGCCATTTCCAGCTACAATATTCATTTACGACATTAAGAATATCTACACTGTATTTCTGATCAATTTGATGTTATCTTAATAGACAAAAAATGTGCTTTTCTTTCAAAAACAAGACATTTCTAAGTGACCCCAAACCTTTGAACAGTAGTGCACGTCATGAAGGTATTACTGTATGTTTGCTTTGTACTTCGTAAAACACCATTGATGGATGGGGTCAAATTAACCTCTTTATTTCCAGGACCTACTTGGCAAAGCAGAAACAGACTTTCCAACAGGAGTTTTGGGAACAGCAGCATTCAAAGAGACAGACAGCCCATAGACGTGGACCAAGACGATGTCTCTCCATCAAAGCATATGGATGCTACAAGTGATGAGGTAAAGTTCCAATTTTAACAGACGATTTTAGACTGTCACAGACTTATATCTGTTTTAGTCTCGGACACCAGACACTTCCTTCCATCTGGGGATGAGGTTATGTCTGAATAGACGTGTATGTCAGCACATTATAACTAGTGATGTAGTGGTTAAAAATATGGTTGGTAAACGATGATCAGTGAGTAAAGTAACAGTCCCTATACTTTCAATGCATTTTTGTGCCAAAGGGTTGTAAAGGCATGTGTAACATACAGAAGGTGGAGTTCACCCTCCACTACACCACTGATTATAACACAATAACAACAAGGCAACTACTATGAATTTCACTAATTCCCATGTCATGCCCATATCTCCATTCAGTAGATAGTGTATGCTCTGTCTCACTCACTCATCTCTCCCACTTAACCCCATCAGCAGTCAGCAGAGACAGAGGAAGGGGAACCAGACCTGCTGATCATCAAGGATGAGGGGGAAGCAGTTGACCAGGACTCTAGGATCAGCCACCCAGCTAGAACAGTGGAGGGCAGCAGAGAGCTAACCACCCAACCGACTACAGACCCTGCCTTCCAGCCCAGAGGCAACAACATCAACACAGCTATGGAGGTCAGTGGATCTGAGGCCATTCTCCTCCAGTCAGAAACAGGGAATGTGAACCAGGGACCACAGCAACACACAGTATTTGAACCCAGAGCAGAGAGACAGAGTCTGGACACAAAGAGTGACATGAACGAGGGCCTCAATCTCCTAAGAGATTCTTTAAACCAGGTGTGGAGAGAGGTAGTAGTGACTGATGATGGCTGCCTCTGCTGCTCACACTAAAGTAATGGACCTAGGGAGTGGCCCAGTGGGCCCAGAAACACAGACTAGCTCAGACATAGAAATGAGAAGTGTAGGGTTAGAAAACCACGGGTTTTCCCCCAAGTCATTCCATTCTTCATCAGAACATGTGATAGTGATTGACTCTGTATCCAGTGGGCAGCAGGTAGATAGAGATTTTGAGTGGGGTCAGGTGGGTACAGCTACTAAACCACAGATCAATGGGACTGGAAATAACCAGGGAGTGGGAGAGTTTAACAGAAACGCACCAATGATTCACCCCAAATCGATGAGAGACAACACAACGCAATTGGTTTCACCCGGCTTCCGACCCTCAGAGGAAAATACACGCAGGCCTGGCACAGGAAATGCAGGTGAGGCCAACAAAGCTAGTTGGTGCTTGTTGGCAAGCCTCCATAGACACTCTGAAATACCAGGAAGAAGAGTTCAACAACCAGTTCCTGCCTCACTTCCTGACGGCTATTTTAGACCAAGCGCCACAACTTTCTCTCACTCCAGTAATTTCGCCTCACACTTTAGACCTGGCACTGTAGAACGACCGTACGGTTGCCCGAGCTGCAATAAAAAGTTTCTCCACGAGAGTGACTTACGGCATCACATGACCATCCACACCAGGAAGCGAGCGTTCGCCTGCATGTTGTGTGAGTAGAGCTTTGTGTCCCCCAGCAAGCTCCAAGTGCACCAGAACGTCCACACTGGGGAGAAGCCCTTCAGTTGTGCACATTGTGGGCGCAGGTTCTCCCACTCCAGCAATCTGAAAAGACATCAGAAGCTTCATCATTGAGACTGACACAAATAGGGCGGTGACGGTCAAGGAACTTTGGATGATAGTAATTGGTCAGCCAAATGACTCTGGTCACCGTTACAACCGTTTGAATAGCAAAAGATGCACATTTTGTCCTCTCCTCCACTCCTGACTTGTTTTAGCAAGTAGCAACAAAGTTTCAACACTTCAGAGAGTCCATGTTACAGCCGAAACCATGGAGATCCTATTAAATTACTAGAGGGGCTATGTCATAAACACTCAGTTCTAGAATGGAGTGAGAATGGCAGCCATTGTGGTCAGGGAGAAATCCAATCCGGTCTAATTGGAACGGATGGCAGTAGAGGCAGAGGTGATGCATTTCCTGCTTTTATCAATTATAAAAGTAAGACGTGATATATCAGAAATATAATGATTGTTAACCTAATATATTGTCATGAAATTATAAATACAGTTTATACAGGTTTTATACACATTTTCTGTATAAATAGTCTCTAAAATATATATAAACAGACCATAAATGTCTCACTGTTTGTTTTCTTTGAAAGCTGTGAATGTTGTAATATGATACAATATCAGTACTTATTGCATTTACAACTTGTATAAGACGACACCATTCTATATACTTTCGGCCCGTCATTGGACACTGTGCTATCTAACCTCCAAACGAGCTTCAATGCCATACAACACTCCTTCCGTGGCCTCCAACTGCTCTTAAACGCTAGTAAAACCAAATGCATGCTTTTCAACCGATCGCTGCCTGCACCCGCATGCCCGACTAGCATCACCACCCTGGATGGTTCCGACCTTGAATATGTGGACATCTATAAGTACCTAGGTGTCTGGCTAGACTGCAAACTCTCCTTCCAGACTCATATCAAACATCTCCAATCGAAAATCAAATCAAGAGTCGGCTTTCTATTCCGCAACAAAGCCTCCTTCACTCACGCCGCCAAGCTTACCCTAGTAAAACTGACTATCCTACCGATCCTCGACTTCGGCGATGTCATCTACAAAATGGCTTCCAACACTCTTCTCAGCAAACTGGATGCAGTCTATCACAGTGCCATCCGTTTTGTCACTAAAGCACCTTATACCACCCACCACTGCGACTTGTATGCTCTAGTCGGCTGGCCCTCGCTACATATTCGTCGCCAGACCCACTGGCTCCAGGTCATCTACAAGTCCATGCTAGGTAAAGCTCCGCCTTATCTCAGTTCACTGGTCACGATGGCAACACCCATCCGTAGCACACGCTCCAGCAGGTGTATCTCACTGATCATCCCTAAAGCCAACACCTCATTTGGCCGCCTTTCGTTCCAGTACTCTGCTGCCTGTGACTGGAACAAATTGCAAAAATCGCTGAAGTTGGAGACTTTTATCTCCCTCACCAACTTCAAACATCAGCTATCTGAGCAGTTAACCGATCGCTGCAGCTGTACATAGTCTATTGGTAAATAGCCCACCCATTTTCACCTACCTCATCCCCATACTGTTTTTATTTATTTACTTTTCTGCTCTTTTGCACACCAATATCTCTACCTGTACATGACCATCTGATCATTTATCACTCCAGTGTTAATCTGCAAAATTGTAATTATTCGCCTACCTCCTCATGCCTTTTGCACACATTGTATATAGACTCCCCCTTTTTTTCTACTGTGTTATTGACTTGTTAATTGTTTACTCCATGTGTAACTCTGTGTTGTCTGTTCACACTGATATGCTTCATCTTGGCCAGGTCGCAGTTGCAAATGAGAACTTGTTCTCAACTAGCCTACCTGGTTAAATAAAGGTGAAAAAAATAAATATATATATATTTTTTTAAATCAGCTGTTTTCAGCCAGTGTATGGCTGTGGATAGACTGCACTGTTTGTATGGAATGTTGGCATATTGGCAGTTCATTTGAACAATTATTGGAAATCATTCCACTTAAACTCGCTGGCTAGCTAATAAATATACTGTGCAGTTAATCTTCAAATTCATTATTTTACACAATATCTTATCGCAGCACACTGGCTGCCCATGGTTGACCAACTCACTGAACAAAATGGCTGATCTTTTATACTGTTGTAAGACCTTTCATGTCCATTCTTGTGTTCTAATTCCTAATTCTATGGCAGAAATTGACTCAACCTCACAAATGCCCGGCCGTCCCGTTTTCTGTCAGCTGTTCGATCCACAAAATAAAAAAAATAAAAAAATATTTAGTTTTTATGGTTTATTACATTTTCATGACAGTCTTCATCCATAGCCATCGGTTACAGGGTTATACGGTAATTGTGCCAACCCTAGACACAGAAGCAAGAGATTCCTATGTAAAAAAAAGCTATGGATTAGCTTTATGTCAGTTAGGTTATTGCAATACGCTATGAAAGTCCTGCCTACTTCCTGCATCATGTGCCTTGCTGTTTTTGAATGTGATACATTTACATTTAAGTCATTTAGCAGACGCTCTTATCCAGAGCGACTTACAAATTGGTGCTTTCACCTTATGACATCCAGTGGAACAGCCACTTTACAATAGTGCATCTAAGTCTTTTAAGGGGAGTATATAAGAGTATATAATCAAATTCATGAAAACATGGTATTTTAATCTCTTTGGGATCGGTGTCCCTATACCCGGACGGTTGAGCTAACGTGTGCTAATGTTATTAGCATGACAGTTGTAAGTAACAGCGAACTTTCCAGGACATAGACATGTCTTATATGGGCAGAAAGCTTAAATTCTTGTTAATCTAACTGCACTGTCCAATTTACAGTAGCTTTCACAGCGAAAAAAATACTTAAAAACTTAGCACGGCAACTGCTTTGATACATTCACCTCTGAAGGTAAATAATGTACTTACATTCAGTAATCTTGCTCTGATTTGTCATCATGAAGGTCCCAGAGATAAAATGTAGCATAGTTTTGTTTGATAAGAATACAGTTTTATATTCAAATGTGGGGACTGGGTTCTACAGTTTGAAGCCTTGCTGTCTCTGGCTCCACACCCACCCTACCTGGCCATCTAGATGTTTGAAAGTTAGTGTATATGCTAATGATGTGTGTAAACGTAACATTTTTATTACCATATAATTTTTGTATGTTCTCTATAGTTATGTACTTGAAAATGTATCAATTGACCAATTCGGCACATTTGGGCAGACTTGATACAAAATATTGTCCGGTATTGTAATGCTTCACTGGATCATTCTGAAACTTTGCACACACACTGCTTCCATCTAGGGAACAAAATCTCAATTGCACCAAAACTGAAAACATATGATATTATGGCCTTTCTCTTGCATTTCAAAGATGATGGAACAAAATAATAAATAGAAAACACATGTTTTTTTGTTTGTATTATTTTTTACCAGATCTAATGTGTTATATTCTCCTATATTCATTTCACATTTACACAAACTTCAAAGTGTTTCCTTTCAAATGGTATCAAGTATATGCATGTCCTTGCTTCAGGTCCTGAGCTCCAGGCAGTTAGATTTGTGTATGTCATTTTAGACGAAAATTTTAAAAAGGGCCAGATCCTTAAGAGTTTTAAGATGCAGTGCATTCAGACGGTATTCAGACCCCTTTCCTTTTTCCATTTTGTTACGTTACTCCCTTATTCTAAAATTGAATAAATCGTTTTTCCCCCTCATCAATCTACACACAATAATACCCCATAATGACAAAGCGAAAACAGGTTTTTAGAATTTTTGCAAATGTAATACAAATAAAAAAACTAAATTGCTTGTTTACGTACAGTTGAAGTTGGAAGTTTACATACACCTTAGCCAAATACATTTAAACTCAGTTCCCTGTTTTAGGTCAGTTAGGATCACCACTTTATTTTAGGAATGTGAAATGTCAGGATAATTGTAGAGAGAATGATTTCTTTCAGCTTTGATTTCTTTCATAACATTCCCAGTTGGTCAGAAGTTTACATACACTCAATTAGTATTTGGTAGCATTGCCTTTAAATTGTTTAACTTGGGTCAAATGTTTTGGGTAGCCGTCCACAAGCTTCCCACAATAAGTTGGGTGAATTTGGACCCATTCCTCCTGACAGAGCTGGTGTAACTGAGTCAGGTTTGTAGTCCTCCTTGCTCGCACACGCTTTTTCAGTTCTGCCCACAAATTTTCTATGGGATTGAGGTCAGGGCTTTGTGATGGCCATTTCAATAACTTGACTTTGTTGTCCTTAAGCCATATTGCCAGAACTTTGGAAGTATGCTTGGGGTCATTGTCCATTTAGAAGGCCCATTTGCGACCAAGCTTTAACTTCATGACTGATGTCTTGAGATGTTGCTTCAATATATTTCACCTAATTTTCTTTCCTCATGATGCCATCTATTTTTTGAAGTGCACTAGTCCCTAATGCAGCTAAGCACCCCTACAACATGATGCTGCCACCCCAGTGCTTCACGGTTGGGATGGTGTTCTTCGGCTTGCAAGCCTCCCCTGTTTTCCTCCAAACATAATGATGGTCATTATTGCCAAACAGTTCTATTTTTGTTTCATCAGACCAGAGGACATTTCTCCAAAAACTAGGATCTTTGTCCCCATGTGCAGTTGCGAACCGTAGTCTGGCTTTTTTTATGGCGCTTTTGGAGCTGTGGTTTCTTCCTTGGTGAGCGGCCTTTCAGGTTATGTCGATATAGGACTCGTTTTACTGTGGATATAGATATAGTTTCCTCCGGCATCTTCACAAGGTCCTTTGCTGTTGTTCTGGGATTGATTTACACTATTCGCACCAAAGTATGTTCATCTCTAAGAGACAGAACGTGTCTCCTTCCTGAACGGTATGATGCCTGCGTGGTCCCATGGTGTTAATACTTGCATACTTTTGCTTGTAGAGATGAATGTGGTACCTTCAGGCATTTGGAAATTGCTCCCAAGGATGAACCAGACTTGTGGAGGTCTACAATTTTTTTTCTGAGGTCTTGGCTGATTTCTTTTAGATTTTTCCCATGATGTCAAGCAAAGAGGCTCTGAGTTTGAAGGGAGGCTTTGAAATACATCTACAGGTACACCTCCAATTGACTCAAATGATATCAATTAGCCTATCAGAAGCTTCTAAAGCCATGACATCATTTTCTGGAATTTTCCAAGATGTTTAAAGGCACCATCAACTTAGTGTATGTAAACTTCTGACCCACTGGAATTGTGATACAGTGAATTATAAGTGAAATAATCTGTCTGTAAACAATTGTTGGATAAATTACTTGTGTCATGCACAACACAGATGTCCTAACCGACTTGCCAAAACTATAGTTTGCTAACAAGAAATTTGTGGAGTGGTTGAAAAACTAGTTTTAATGACTCCAACCTAAGTGTATGTAAACTTCCGTCTTCAACTGTAAGTATTCAGACCCTTTGCTATGAGACTCGAAATTGAGCTCTGGTGCATTCTGTTTCCATTGATCATCCTTGAGATGTTTCTACAACTTGATTGGAGTCCACCTGTGGTAAATTAAATTGATCGGACTTGATTTGTTAAGACACACACCTGTCTATATAAGGTCCCACAGTTGACAGTGCATGTTAGATCAAAAACCAAGCCATGAAGTCGAAGGAATTGTCTGTAGAGCTCCGAGATAGGATTGTATCAAGGCACAGATCTGGGGAAGGGTACCAAAACATTTCTGAAGCATTGAAGGTCCCCAAGAACACAGTGGCCTCCATCATTCTTAAATGGAAGAAGTTTGGAACCATCAAGATTCTTCCTAAATCTGGCCACCCGGCCAAACTGAGCAATCGGGGGAGAAAGGCCTTGGTCAGGGAGGTTACCAACAACCTGATGTTCCTCTTTAGAGATGGGAGAACCTTGCAGAAGGACAACCATCTCTGCAACACTTCACCAATCAGGCCTTTATGATAGAGTGACCAGACGGAAGCCTCTCCTCAGTAAAAGGCACATGACAGCCTACTTGGAGTTTGCCAAAAGGCACCTAAAGGACTCTCAGAACACAAGAACCAATATTCTCTGGTCTGATGAAACCAAGATTGAACTCTATGGACTTTATGCCAAGCGTCACGTCTGGAGAAAACCTGGCACCATCCCTACGATGAAGCATAGTGGTGGCAGCATCATGCTGTGGGGATGTTTTATCAGCGGCACTGGGGAGACTAGTCAGGATTGAGGGAAAGATGAACGGAGCAAAGTACAGATAGATCCTTGATGAAAACCTGCCCCAGAGCGCTCAGGACCACAGACAGGGGCGAAGGTTCACCTTCCAACAGGACAACTACCCTAAGCACACAGCCAAGACAACGCAGGAGTGTCTTCAGGACAAGTCTCTGAATGTCCTTGAGTGGCACAGTCAGAGCCCAGACTTGAACCCGCTTAAGAGGATCTGCAGAGAAGAATGGAAGAAACTCCCCAAATACAGGTGTGCCAAGCTTGTAGCGTCATACCCAAGAAGACTCAATGCTGTGATTGCTGGTAAAGGTGCTTCAACAAAGTACTGAGTAAAGGGTCTGAATTCTTACGTGAATGTGATATCAGTTCTTTTTTTTTTTGCAAAAATGTCTGAAAACCTGCTTTTGCTTTGTCACTATGGGATATTGTGTGTAGATTGATGAGGGGAAAAAACAATTTAATCCATTTTAGAATAAGGCTGTAACGTAACAAAATGTGGAAAAGGTCAAGTGGTCTGAATACATTTGGAATGCACTGTATATGTAAAATTATATTTGTATTGGTCTATTATTTTACTTCTACCCAATGTCTTTATGAAGGCTTTTGCACAAAATACAAAAGGTGGAGCTTACCCTCCACTACACCACTGATTATAACACAATAACAACAAGACAACTACTCTGAAGTTCACTAAATCCCATGTCATGCCCATATCTCCATTCAGTAGATGGTGCATGCTCTGTCTCACTCACTCATCTCTCCCACTTAACCCCATCAGCAGTCAGCAGAGACTCTTCTGGCTGTGTCTTTTTTAGGCAGACTTCTTTCAGACTGAATATCCACGGGGTAACCATGGTAACAGTCTGATGTTTAGGCATGTAGAAAGCATATGCCCTGTTTCACTCATCTCTCTCACTTAACCCCAGCAGACAGAGGAAGGGGAACCAGACCTGCTGATCATCAAGGTGGAGGGAGAAGCAGATGACCAGGACTCTAGGTTCAGCCACCCAGCTAGAACAGTGGAGGGCAGCAGAGAACTAACCACCCAACCGGCTGCAGCCACCACAGAGGACCCCGCCTTCCAGCTCAGTGGCCCCAGAGGCAACAACAACTACAACACCGCTATGGAGGTCAGTGGATCTGACGTCGTCCTTGGCTTTCCCCCCAAGTCATACCATTCATCATCAGAACATGTGATAGTGATTGACTCTGTATCCAGTGGGCAGCAGGTAGATAGAGATTTTGAGTGGGGTCAGGTGGGTACAGCTACTACACCACAGGTCAATGGGTCTGGAAATAAGCAGGGAGTGGGAGTGTTTAACAGAAACGCACCATCGATTCACCCTGTACACCACAAATCAATGAGAGACAACACTATGCAGTTGGTTTCACCCGGATTCCGTCCCACTGAGATAAATACAAGCACCCGTCTTGACGCAGGAAATACAGGTGAGGCCAATAAAGCTAGTTTGCACTCATTGGCAAGCCTCCATAGACACTCTGAAATACCAGGAAGAGGAGCTCAACAACCAGCTCATACCTCACTTCCTGTCGGCCATTTTAGACCAAGCGCCACAACTTCCTCTCACTCAAGTAATCTTGCTAATCACATTAGACCTGGCTCCATAGAACGACCGTACGGTTGCCCGAGCTGCCATAAGAAGTTTGTTCACGAGAGTGACTTGCGGCAGCACGTCGTCATCCACACCAGAAAGCGGGTGTTCGCCTGCACCTTGTGTGAGAAGAGCTTTGTGTCCCCAAGCAAGCTCCAAGTGCACCAGAACGTCCACACTGGGGAGAAGCCCTTCAGTTGTGCACAGTGCGGGCGCAGGTTCTCCCAATCCAGCAATCTGAATAGACATCAGAAGCTTCATCATTGAAAACTGACACAGAAGCAAGAGATTCCTATTGTTGGGTTCTGAGAATATGAAATATACTTATTCATGTCACAGAGGGGGAGAGGGTAATGTATAACAGTTACATTATGTCAGGATATGTCACAGAGGGGGAGAGGGTAATGTATAACGTTTACATTATGCCAGGATATGTCACAGAGGGAGCGAGGGTAATGTATAACGTTTACATTATGTCAGGATATGTCACAGAGGGGGAGAGGGTAATGTATAACGTTTAGATTATGCCAGGATATGTCACAGAGGGAGCGAGGGTAATGTATAACGTTTACATTATGCCAGGATATGTCACAGAGGGAGCGAGGGTAATGTATAACGTTTACATTATGTCAGGATATGTCACAGAGGGAGAGAGGGTAATGTATAACGTTTAGATTATGTCAGGATATATTATTGTTAGCCATCAGGGATCCTATGGGAGGGGTCCTCTGGGAGGAGAAGAGACACAGTCTGGTACCAGGCACCATGACAGCCGTGAGTTGGGCAGGGAAGCGATCACATGTGGCAGGCATTGATAAGGGGAGAGAGCTTTGGATTAGACATCAAGGGGGCTGTCATCACTTCGTCTTCCTGTCGAACCATAACAGATGTCAGGGTTGGAGACAAGGAGGAGTTCATCTAAACTGGAGTATATAAACTTGTTGCTGGAAACATGTTTTGTCTGAATGCAGCTGTATTGATCCTCTGGGAGAATAAACTTGGTTAAGCTTTCATAGTGTCTGTTGAGTTGTTTACTCTGAGAATTAGAACCTAACACTACTAAGCTGTTATAGCAATATCATGAGTTCAAACGTCATTGGTTCTAACATAGTCGTATGTCTGCAGGATGTTTGCCCTGGTCTCATACGTCTACAATACAACGTGGTTCATATTTACATTATCTACAAAGACTGTTACGTTTTCTTGGCTTCTTTAAGGCCAACAGCATCACTCACATTGACTGTTAAGGTTGATCATGGTTGTGTTCTTCTAACACTAAAGTTATAGCAGATACTGAAATTCTACTGAGACTGAAAAAGTTATGTTTTTCTGTAACAATTTGACCAATGGCTGTTGATGTTTATTCATTCCTAGAATTCCATCAATAAATAATATTTTTCAAAGAATTCCATGGTGCTTCTTGACCATAAATACGCCTATTGATGTCACCTGGGGAGGAGGCAGGCTAAATAAGTTGTTTTTTAGCATTGCGACAATTGAGACATGGATTGTGTATGTGTGTCATCCAGAGAGTGAATTGGCACGACATAAACCGGACCCATCTGTTACTATCTGGCCGTCCGGCCGACTGGTCCTATCTGGCCGGCCGACTGGTCCTATCTGGCCAGCCGACTGGTCCTATCTGGCCGTCCGGCCGACTGGTCCTATCTGTCCATTTTGTTCCTGAGAGCAGTTCATCAGGCCTGTGTCAGGAATAGAGCGAGAGAGCCAGAGGAGGGGAGAAAGTTGGGAAGGAGAGAGGATGATGTCAATGTAGATAGGGCTGACAGACTAACATCCCACTGGGCCCTGACTGACATTAATTTTGATTAACATTTGGTCCAGTTAATTAACATGAAATCAACAAAAAAAAGTCACCATGTCATTGGATTTAGGTTAAAAGTTTGGTGAAAAAAAGACTAAATGCCCTTACGTTGATGACTTTTTGTCAGATGTGTGCGTACTGGTAGCGAAGTCAGGTGCAGGAGAGCAGAGATTTGTGAAACAGGCGCACACTTTATTTAGGCAAAAGTGCAAAACGCGCAAAACAGTCACAAGAATTATGTTTAACAATAAACATCTTCGTGAAAAATAACACGGGAAAAACAAGCCAGTCTGGTGCGTCAACAAGACACACGTAACACAAACAATCTGACACAAAGACATGATGGAGAACAGAGGAATAAATACATGTAGATTGATTGGGGAATGAAAACCAGGTGTGCAGGGAACAAGACAAAACAAATGGATACATGAAAAATGGAGCGGCGATGGCTAGAAAGCAGGTGACGTGGACCACCGAACGCCGCCCGAGCAAGGAGAGGAGCCGACTTCGGCGGAAGTCGTGACACTTTTTGAAAATCCAATCAGTTTTCCACATTGATTCAATGTCATCACATTGATTTTTGGGGGTTGAAATGACATGGAAACAAAGTTGATTCAACCAGTTTTTGCCCAGTGGGATGAAAGTCAACTGAATATATTTTTATCACTGACTTTTCACCAGTGATGTAATCACAAGCGGTAACCTTTTACACTCTTGGTCCAGCCCAGCTCAACCCTGACCTATGTAAATGAAAGATTGAGAGAAAGAAAATTGACTTTCTATGAACAGACAAATTGAAATGTATTGAATTAGATATGATATGAACTCATCTGCAGAAAGGTTCACAATTCCATCGAAGGGGAATGTGCACACGAGTGTTGTTGCGCCATACCAACAATTTGTCTATCTTCCCCGTCACATCATGAAAGGTCTTGTTGATGTTATTTTGTCTCTCTCTCTGACTCTTCCTTTCTCCTCTGACCAGAAGGGACCGGTCGGCCAGACAGATAGGACCGGTCGGCCAGACAGATATTGGACCAGTCAGCCGGACAGATATTGGACCAGTCGGCCGGACAGATATAGGACCGGTCGGCCAGACAGATATAGGGACGGACAGATATAGGACCCGGACAGATATAGGACCGGTCGGCCGGACAGATAGGACCGGTCGGCCAGACAGATATTGGACCAGTCAGCCGGACAGATATTGGACCAGTCGGCCGGACAGATATAGGACCGGTCGGCCAGACAGATATAGGACCGGTCGGCCAGACAGATATAGGACCGGTCGGCCGGACAGATATAGGACCGGTCGGCCGGACAGATAGGACCGGTCGGCCAGACAGATATAGGACCGGTCGGCCAGACAGATATTGGACCGGTCGGCCGGACTGGTGGCGGTGGGGTTATGTTGTGGGCAGGCATAAGCTACAGACAACGAACACAATTGCATTTTAACGATGACAATTTCAATGCACAGAGATACCGTGACGTGATCCTAAGGCCCATTGTAGTGCCATTCATCCGCCACCATCAACTCATGTTTTAGCATAATGCACGGCCCCATGTTGCAAGTAACTGTACACAATTATTGGAAGCTGAAAATGTTCTTCCATGGCCTGCATAGTGCATACTCACCATGTCACCCATTGAGCAAGTTTGGGATGCTCGGGATCAACAGTGTGTTCCAGGTCCCGCCAATATCCAGCAACACAGCCATTGAAGCACAGTGGGACAACATTCCACAGGCTACAATCAACTGCCTGATCTACTCTATGCAAAGGAGGCAAATGGTGGTCACACCAGATACTGAAGGGTTTTCTGATCCACGCCTTTACCTTTTTTTTAAAGGTATCTGAACAACAGATGCATGTCTGTATTCCCAGTCATGTGAAATCCATAGATTAGGGCCTAATTTAAGTATCTTAATTGACTGATTTACTTATATGAAATTGTTGATGGTTGCGTTTATATTTTTGTTCAGTATAGATTGATCCTATATAGATTGGCCCTATATAGATTGACCCTAAATATATATTGACCCTAAATATACACTCACCGCCCAGTTTATTAGGTACACCACCCCGTTAAAGAAAATGGAACGCTCCTACAGACAGTGAATCAGGCAAAGCAGGTAGACAGGCATCGAGGCAATGTTACTGTTCAATTCAACGTTAGAATAGGCAAAAGGAGTGAACTAAGCGACTTTGAGCGTGGTATGATCGGTGATGCCAGGCACACCAGGTCCAGTATCTCAGAAATGTCTGACCTTTTCACACACGACAGTGTGTAGGGTTTCCCGAGGCTGGAGTGACAAAACAAAAAACATCCAGTCAGCAGCAGTCCTGTGGGTGAAAACAGCTCGTTGATAAGAGCGGTCGAAGGAGAATGGCAAGAATCGTGCAAGCTAGCAGGCAGGCCACAAATAGACAAATAACGGCGTAGTACATCAGTGGTGTGCAGAACGGCATCTCGGAACGCACAACTCATCGGTCCTTGTCATGGATGGGCTATTGCAGCAGACGACCACATCGGGTTCTACTCCTATCAGTTAAAAACAAGAAGAAGCTGCTCCAGTGGGCACGCAATCAACAACAATTGAGGAGTGGAAACAAATTGCCTGGTCTGATGAATCCCATTTCCTGTTGCGTCATGCTAATGGCAGAGTCAGGATTTGGCGTAAGCAGCATGAGTCCATGGACCCATCCTGCTTGGTGTCAACAGTACAGGCTGGTGGCGGGGGTGTACCGCCATCCAATCTGCAGCAACTGTGTGATGCCATCGCGTCAACATGGACCAACATCCATGTGGAACGTTTCAGACTTGTAGAATCAATTCCCCCGAATAAGTCAGGTTGTTCTGAAGGAAAAGGGGGGTCCGACCCGGTACTAGGTGGGTGTACCTGTCAAACGGGTATAATAAATTGACCCTAAATATATATTGACCTTTTAATAGATTGACCCTAAATATATATTCTCACTTTGCTTCCAAATTAAATCAGTTCAATAAGTTGGAAGGAAAGGATTTTTTCCTTTTAAAAGTACAGGAAATTAATGCAGTCCGATTTGACTTTCAAATGTTTTAAAGACAGAGAAGATTGACATTTTCTGTGTCAATGAGTTTAGTCAGTAAATTAACAACTTTACTTCAAGCCATTTGATCAATATTATAGCCTAGTAATAGCTGAGTTATAATAGACCTGC
The DNA here is from genome assembly GCF_034236695.1 of Oncorhynchus nerka. Lineage (NCBI taxonomy): Eukaryota > Metazoa > Chordata > Actinopteri > Salmoniformes > Salmonidae > Oncorhynchus > Oncorhynchus nerka. The sequence continues at coordinate 21,041,886 of NC_088413.1, read as the reverse complement.
ATTTGTTTTAGAGCTTTGTAGAGCTCATGCCTGTCAATTTAATTCATCCCTCCTCCTTTCAGGCCAAACTACTGTCAAAGAGGGGGACACAGAGGGGGAATAGAGTCTGGACAGACAGAGAGGTGTCCCCCTGATACTCACAATGCAGAGTAAGGGAGAACTGTAGGGTTGAGGTTCAAGGTGCGAGTTGTCCATTGAAATGTGGCAACTTGGACCTCAACCCTACAGTTCTCCCTCGCTCTGCGTTTTGAGTGTCAGGAGAGGACACTTTACATCCCAAAGGATTACTCTCCAACAGGTTCCCCAAAGACATGGAAAATGTTAACCATTAGTGGAAAAAAAAATCTAAAACTGACCCAAAATCAGCATCTAGGGACAACTTAACACTGCTCCACCTGTGACATAATGAAAGGCAGGGGCAGGAGTTTTTCCTCACCACGTGACCAGACCAGGGAACACCTCCTGGCCCTAGATTTAAGGGGAATGGCTCGGCTTCACACTAGTGGGGTTTTCATATGAAAACTAGGTCTATGTGTTTTGAACCGTTTGAATGGTTTCCACATTGAACACTACCCTCTCTGTGTAGTGGCCGTGTTTTCAGTTCAACTGTCTTGATGCTTGGTCCAGAGTGGACTGATAATGTATAAGTTATGACAAGTAAATATTCTAAACATCCTTATGAATGTGTATAGGTGAACAGTAATTAAAAAATGATTTCCATTTGCCTGTCAACAATATACTTTAGATTTACTATCAGATTGATAGGCTGTAAAGATGTCGATGGAATTCATATATATTCATATTTTTTTTCAAGTCAATTAACTGTCGTTTATTTCTATTAGAAATACCAGAAATAGTTAAATGCTTTATTTTAGAAAAATCGTGAAATATTGTTTACACCAGAAAACATGTTTATTACATAGCTACAACATTGTTGTTATTGTGGAGCACTCCTATACAGGAGGTGGCGGTGTCCAACTTTCAAGTCCAGTATATGATTACATTACTGTGATGAGGAACAGGAAAAATAATCTCACCAGCGAGCTACAAACAAAGCTAGCTAGCTATCCATGTTTAGTTTCTGATATTATTGTATTTGTTTGAATAGCTTGCTAGATACTCATAATAAAGAAAACACAAAGACTGTTTTCATATTGAAAAGAGGCCAAAAGCGTCGGGGGACAATGTCGGGTTCTGTGGTCGAGTTCCAGGCGCAGATAGCCTCAATCATGGAGGTGCTAGCCAACGCGGCTGTAGCCGAAATCTGCAAAGTTGTTGACGATGGCTATGCGGTTGTACACCTGAAGATGTCCCAAAGCCACAAGGAGAACGAATTTCTCCGGAGGAAAATGAAATTGATGGAACTTCAGATCACCAGATTTCGAACGGATAGAACAAAGTCTTCAGAGGGGTCCGTCCACAATCGCTTCCATGGAATACGCCTCCTAAACAGACACAACCACCGTGAAACGGCAACGACAGGTTGGTGATGATGATGAATTTGACACTGTGCACGTATTTTAAATTAAATGACAGATTACCGACCATTTCGAATCCCACCGTACCTTCTCCGCTATGCAATCTGGTTTCCGAGCCACGCTCAAGGTCCTAAACGATATCATAACCGCAATCGATGAGAAATAATACTGTGCAGCCGTATTCCTTGACCTGGCCAAAGCTTTCGACTGTCAATCACCACATTCTTATTGGCAGACAACAGCCTTGGTTTCTCAAATGATTGCCTCGCCTGGTTCACCAACTACTTCTCTGATAGAGTTCAGTGTGTCAAATCGGAGGGCCTGTTGTCCGGGTCCTCTGACAGTCTCTATGGGGGCGCAGGGTTCAATTCTCGGGCTGACTCTCTTCTCTGTATACATCAATGATGTCGCTCTTTCTGCTGGTGATTCTCTGATCCACCTCTACACAGACGACACCATTCTGTATACTTCTGGCCCCTCCTTGGATACTGTATTAACTAACCTCTAGACGAGTGTTTGAATGTTAAATGACGAGACAGAGGCATTGATGCGAGTAACCAGTCTTGTTCATTACATGACAACACATCCGGGTATCTCAAGCACCCCGGTAAAACACAAGATTTGCAGTAATGAACATTTACCAACAGATGGCATCACTGTGCCATCTTACACCCATAACAACTTGCTTCAATGCCATACAACTCTCCTTGCGTGACCTCCAACTGCTCTTAAATGCTAGTAAAACTAAATGCATGCTCTTCAACTGATCACTGCCCGCATCTGCTCGCCCGTCCAGCATCACTACTCTGGACAGTTCTGACTTAGAATATGTGGACAGCTACAAATACCTAGGTGTCTGGTTAGACTGTAAACTCTCCTTCCAGTCTCACATTAAGCATCTCCAATCCCAAAAATAAATATAGAATCGGCTTCCTATTTCGCAACAAAGCATCCTTCACTCATGCTGCCAAACATACCCTCGTAAAACTGACCATCCTACCGATCCTCGACTTCGGCCACGTCATTTACAAAATAGCCTCCAACACTCTACTCAAAAAATTGGATGCAGTCTATCACAGTGCCATCCGTTTTGTCACCAAAGCCCCATATACTACCCACCACTGCGACTTGTACACTCTCGTTGGCTGGCCCTCGCTTCATACTTGTCAGCTAACCCACTGGCTCCAGGTCATCTACAAGACCCTGCTAGGTAAAGTCTCCCCTTATCTCAGCTCACTGGTCACCATAGCAGCACCTACCTGTAGCACGCGCTCCAGCAGGTATGTCTCACTGGTCACCCCCAAAGCCAATTCTTATTTTGACCGCCTTCCAGTTCTCTGCTGCCAATGACTGGAACGAACTGCAAAAATCACTGAAGCTTTAAGCACCAGCTGTCAGAGCAGCTCACAGATCACTAAACCTGTGCATAGCCCATCTGTAAATAGCCCATCCAACTACCTCATCCCCATGCTGTATTTATTTATTTATCTTGCTCCTTTGCACCCCAGTATCTCTACTTGCACATTCATCTTCTGCACATTCTACCATTCCAGTGTTTAATTGCTATATTGTAATTACTTCGCCACCATGGTCTATTTATATTGCCTTGCCTCCCTTGTCCTACCTCATTTGCACACACTGTATGTATACTTTTTCTACTGTATTATTGACTGTATGTTTGTTTATTCCATGTGTAACTCTGTGTTGTTGTATGTGTCAAACTGCTTAGCTTTATCTTGGCCAGGTCACAGTTGCAAATGAGAACTTGTTCTCAACTAGCCTATCTGGTTAAATAAAGGTGAAATAAAAAAATAAAAAATTAAACATGAATCTTCAATTTGACCCCATCCATCAATTGTGTTTTACAAAGTTCAAAGCTAGTATAATACAGCCATGATTGATGTACTGTCAATACAGTTCGGCCTAGATGTAATTATTGAGATCCACCTCAAGAGGCTGAAGAAATTTGGCTTGGCCCCAAAGACCTTCATAAACCTACAGATGCACCATTGAGAGCATCCTTCCGGACTGTATCACCACCTGGTACTGCTATTGCACCGTCTGCAACCGCAGGGCTCTCTAGAGGGTGGTGCAGTTAGCCCAACGTATTTCCGGGGGCACCCTTGCCAGGACATCTACAGCACAGGTGTCACAGGAAGGCCAAGAAGAATATCAAGGACCTCAGCCAGCTGAGCCTGTTCACTCACTACCATCTAGAAGGTGGAGACATTACAGGTGCATCACAGCAGGGAACGAGAGACTGAAACACTGCTTTTATCTCCAGGCTATCAGACTGTCCCCACTAGACTGCCTCCGCCCAGTACCCTGCCCTGAACTTAGTCACTTTAACCACTAGGCTACGCTGCCGCCCCTAGTCACTGTTACTAGCCCGGCTACCACCCAATACTCTACCCTGCACCTTAGTGACTGCTGCCCTAGTCATTGAACACTGGTCACTTTAATAATGTTTACATACTGTTTTACCCACTTTATATGGATGTAATGTATTCTAGTCAAGGCTCATCCTATATAACTACTGTTGTACACACCTTTTCTACTCATATACTGTCCATGCTGTCTATATATACCATCATATACATATATATTTATTCCGGACTCTGACCATGGTCGTTCTGATATTTCTTAATTCCTTTTTATTTTTTGGATGTGTCTGTATTGTTTTGTATTACTGCCCTGATGGAGCTAAAAACACAAGCATTTCACTGTGTTACAGTAGATATTACTGCCCTGATGGAGCTAAAAACACAAGCATTTCACTGTGTTACAGTAGATATTACTGCCCTGATGGAGCTAAAAACACAAGCATTTCACTGTGTTACAGTAGCTATTACTGCCCTGATTGAGCTAAAAACACAAGCATTTCACTGTGTTACAGTAGATATTACTGCCCTGATGGAGCTAAAAACACAAGCATTTCACTGTGTTACAGTAGGTATTATTGCCTTGATGGAGCTAGAAACACAAGCATTTCACTGTGTTACAGTAGATATTACTGCCCTGATGGAGCTAAAAACACAAGCATTTCACTGTGTTACAGTAGCTATTACTGCCCTGATGGAGCTAAAAACACAAGCATTTCACTGTGTTACAGTAGGTATTACTGCCCTGATGGAGCTAAAAACACAAGCATTTCACTGTGTTACAGTAGATATTACTGCCCTGATGGAGCTAAAAACACAAGCATTTCACTGTGTTGTGTTACAGTAGATGGAGCTAAAAACACAAGCATTTCACTGATGGTAGATAAAAAAACACAAGCATTTCACTGTGTTACAGTAGATATTACTGCCCTGATGGAGCTAAAAACACAAGCATTTCACTGTGTTACAGTAGATATTACTGCCCTGATGGAGCTAAAAACACAAGCATTTCACTGTGTTACAGTAGGTATTATTGCCTTGATGGAGCTAGAAACACAAGCATTTCACTGTGTTACAGTAGATATTACTGCCCTGATGGAGCTAAAAACACAAGCATTTCACTGTGTTACAGTAGCTATTACTGCCTGATGGAGCTAAAAACACAAGCATTTCACTGTGTTACAGTAGGTATTACTGCCCTGATGGAGCTAAAAACACAAGCATTTCACTGTGTTACAGTAGATATTACTGCCCTGATGGAGCTAAAAACACAAGCATTTCACTGTGTTACAGTAGATATTACTGCCCTGATGGAGCTAAAAACACAAGCATTTCACTGTGTTACAGTAGATATTACTGCCCTGATGGAGCTAAAAACACAAGCATTTCACTGTGTTACAGTAGATATTACTGCCCTGATGGAGCTAAAAACACAAGCATTTCACTGTGTTACAGTAGCTATTACTGCCCTGATGGAGCTAAAAACACAAGCATTTCACTGTGTTACAGTAGATATTACTGCACTGATGGAGCTAGAAACACAAGCATTTCACTGTGTTACAGTAGATATTACTGCCCTGATGGAGCTAAAAACACAAGCATTTCACTGTGTTACAGTAGCTATTACTGCCCTGATGGAGCTAAAAACACAAGCATTTCACTGTGTTACAGTAGATATTACTGCCCTGATGGAGCTAAAAACACAAGCATTTCACTGTGTTACAGTAGATATTACTGCCCTGATGGTGCTAAAAACACAAGCATTTCACTGTGTTACAGTAGATATTACTGCACTGATGGAGCTAGAAACACAAGCATTTCACTGTTACAGTAGCTATTACTGCATGGAGCTGCATTTCACTGTGTTACAGTAGGTATTACTGCCCTGGTGGAGCTAGAAACACAAGCATTTCACTGTGTTACAGTAGGTATTACTTCCCTGATGGAGCTAGAAACACAAGCATTTCACTGTGTTACAGTAGGTATTACTGCCCTGATGGAGCTAGAAACACAAGCATTTCACTGTGTTACAGTAGGTATTACTGCCCTGATGGAGCTAGAAACACAAGCATTTCACTGTGTTACAGTAGGTATTACTGCCCTGATGGAGCTAGAAACACAAGCATTTCACTGTGACAGTAGGTATTACTGCCTTGATGGAGCTAGAAACACAAGCATTTCACTGTGTTACAGTAGATATTACTGCCCTGATGGAGCTAGAAACACAAGCATTTCACTGTGTTACAGTAGGTATTACTGCCCTGATGGAGCTAGAAACACAAGCATTTCACTGTTACAGTAGGTATTACTGCCTTGATGGAGCTAGAAACACAAGCATTTCACTGTGTTACAGTAGGTATTACTACCCTGATGGAGCTAGAAACACAAACATTTCACTGTTACAGTAGGTATTACTGCCCTGATGGAGCTAGAAACACAAGCATTTCACTGTTACAGTAGGTATTACTGCCCTGATGGAGCTAGACACACAAGCATTTCACTGTGTTACAGTAGGTATTACTGCCCTGATGGAGCTAGAAACACAAGCATTTCACTGTGTTACAGTAGGTATTACTGCCCTGATGGAGCTAGACACACAAGCATTTCACTGTTACAGTAGGTATTACTGCCATGATGGAGCTAGAAACATAAGCATTTCACTGTTACAGTAGGTATTACTGCCATGATGGAGCTAGAAACATAAGCATTTCACTGTTACAGTAGGTATTACTGCCATGATGGAGCTAGAAACACAAGCATTTCACTGTTACAGTAGGTATTACTGCCATGATGGAGCTAGAAACATAAGCATTTCGCTACACCTGCGATAACATCTGTAAAATATGTGTACGTGACCAATAAAATAAGATTTGAAGATGTATCATGCTTTCTTTGTACTGTCAACACAGCTAGGATTCTTTTAACTCTACAGACACATAACATACATCATGAACATATGTTTGCTTGGTACTTTGTAAAACAACATTGATGGATGGGGTCAAATTAACCTCCTCTTTATTTCCAGGACCTACTTGGCAAAGCAGAAACAGACTTTCCAACAGGAGTTTTGGGAACAGCAGCATTCAAAGAGACAGACAGCCCATAGACGTGGATCAAGACGATGTCTCTCCATCAAAGCATATGGATGCTACAAGTGATGAGGTAAGTTCCAATTTTAACAGACGATTTTAGACTGTCACAGACTTATGTCTGTTTTAGTCTCGGACACCAGACACTTCCTTCCGCCTGGGGATGAGGTTATGTCTGAATAGATGTGTATGTCAGCACATTATAACTAGTGATGTAGTGGTTAAAAATATGGTTGGTAAACGATGATCAGTGAGTAAAGTAACAGTCCCTATACTTTCAATGCATTTTTGTGCCAAAGGGTTATAAAGGCATGTGTAAGATACAGAAGGTGGAGTTCACCCTCCACTACACCACTGATTATAACACAATAACAACAAGACAACTACTATGAATTTCACACCCATATCTCCATTCAGTAGATAGTGTATGCTCTGTCTCACTCACTCATCTCTCCCACTTAACCCCATCAGCAGTCAGCAGAGACAGAGGAAGGGGAACCAGACCTGCTGATCATCAAGGTGGAGGGAGAAGCAGATGACCATCACTCTAGGTTCAGCCACCCAGCTAGAACAGTGGAGGGCAGCAGAGAACTAACCACCCAACCGGCTGCAGCCACCACAGAGGACACTGCCATTCAGTCCAGTGGCCCCAGAGGCAACAACAACTACAACACCACTATGGAGGTCAGTGGATCTGATGCCATCCTCCTCCAATCAGAAACAGGGAATGTGAACCAGGGACCCCAGCAGTACACAGGATTTGAACCCAAAGCAGAGAGACAGAGTCTGGACACAAAGTGTGACATGAACGGGGACCTCAATCTCCTAAGAGATTCTTTAAACCAGGTATGGAGAGAGGTAGTAGTGACTGATGATGGTGCCTCTGCTGCTCACACTAAAGTAATGGACCTAGGGAGTGGCCCAGTGGGCCCAGAAACACAGACCAGCTCGGCCACAGATATGAGCAGTGTATCTAGTGGCCAGCAGGTGGATAGAGGTTTCGAGTGGGGTCAGGTGAGTACAGCTACTACACCACAGGACAATGGGACTGGAAGTAAGCAGGGAGTGGGAGTGTTTAACAGAAACGCACCAATGATTTGCCATGATTTGATGAAAGACAACACACCGCTATTGGTTTCACCCGGCTTCCGGACCTCAGAGATAAATACAGGCACCCATCTTGACACAGGAAATGCAGGTGAGGCCAACAAAGCCAGTTGGTGCTCATTGGCAAGCCTCCATAGACACTCTGAAATACCAGGAAGAGGAGTTCAACAACCAGCTCATACCTCACTTCCTGTCAGCCATTTTAGACCAAGCACCACAACTTCCTGTCATTTGAGTAATCTTGCCACAGATGTTAGACCTGGCACCGTAGAACGACAGTACGGTTTCCCGAGCTGCCATAAGAAGTTTGTCCACGAGAGTGAGTTGCAGCAGCACGCTGTCATCCACACCAGAAAGCGGGGGTTCGCCTGCAACTTCTGTGAGAAGAGCTTTGAGGGCGCCAGCCATCTCCAAATGCACCTAAACGTCCACACTGGCGAGAAGCCCTTCAGTTGTGCACAGTGCGGGCGCAGGTTCTCCCACACCAGCAATCTGAAAAGACATCAGAAGCTTCATCATTGATAACTGACATGGAACAAGAGATTCCTATTGAAAAAAAGCTGTAATAGAAATATCATGAGTTCAAACGTCATTGGTTCTAACATAGTCGTATGTCTGCAGGATGTTTGCCCTGGTCTCATACGTCTACAATACAACGTGGTTCAATATTTACATTATCTACAAAGACTGTTACGTTTTCTCTTCCAACAGCATCACTCACATTGACTGTTAAGATCATGGTTGTGTTCTTCTAACACTAAAGTTATAGCAGATACTGAAATTCTACTGTGAGACTGAAAAACTGTCTGTTCTTCTGTAACAATTTCATCAATGGCTGTTGCTGTTTATTCATTAAATCCTATAATTCCCTCAATAAATAATATTTTTCAAATAATTTCATGGTGCTTCTTTTGACTCTAAATATATATTCTCACATTGACCCTAAATATATTGTAAGGAAAGGACATTTTTCTTTCAAAATTACAAGTGAATTATTGAGGTCCAGTTTTAGTTTCATATGTTTTGAGAAGCTTTAGATGTTCTGTGTCCATGAGTTGAGTCAGTAAAGTAACAACTTAATTCAAGCCATTAGATCAATATTATAGCCTAGTAATAGCTGAGTTATAATAGATCTGTTTGTTTGAGAGCTTTGTAGAGCTCATGTCTCTCTACTTAATTCCTCCTTCCTCTTTTCAGGCCAAATCTACTGTGGAAGGGGAGAGAGACCTCCAGCCATGGAAGAAAGAAGAGGGTCTGAGGGAGATCCCAGGTAATGATTTATGGATTGCTGTAATGAAAAATGACATACTGATTGACAACCTCATTGTTTTATTTGACTGCATATGACCATCATGCTTTTGTTGTCTCTTCAGGTACTGATAGTGGCCACAGAATGACAGACCCAAACACACCGACCTCTCTAGACACGGACCAAAAAGAGCTCACTGAGCAGCTCAGAACCAAACACAGCATAGTGACTGTCAACAGATCAGACACTGTTTTCAAGTCAGACCCGGAGCCTGAGAGCCTGAGCCAGGTGTTTCAACTCACAGGTCCAAGACCTGTTGGTAAACAGCAGTGTAGCCTGAACCCCGAGAGAACAACCGATCTGCCTGTAAACTCCCATAAGCGAAGAGGCAGTGATACAGCGAATGATCGGCCGTCTTGTTCTAGTTATGCTGCCGAGACGGTCTCAGGAAGCCCCTCGCCTCTCACAAAGGTGAACCCCATTCCCCCACTTCCTCAGATGGTGAGGGGTGAACACGAGTATTCCCAGGTCGATTCAGAAGTCATGTCGGAGGTCATAGTTATCGACCCCCTTCCTGTTGACGATGGGGAAGATGGGGATGGCACGCCCTCGTCCTGGAGACAAGGTGACATCATGGAACCCAGGCGTCATCAAGGAGGACATAGTGAAGCAGATGCCATGCTTCTTGGAGGACATTCGAGTAACACTTATCATCTTCATCATCCTCACCCAGGTGTCCAGCCAGCAGCGAGACAGAACTCACCTGACAATCACTTCTACACCATCGGCTTGGACGGCGCATTCAACAACCGCCTCGGCACCTTTCAGAACCCCGCAACCACCACCACTCCATACGCCACAGGAACCGAGGAGCTGCAGTACCCCACCTGGGTGGATTTCCCTGGGAGCGGGCGACGGGACTGGGACACCCTGGGCGACGGGACTGGGACTCATCAGGACAGAGGGCCTAGGGAGGAGGGGGCGAGGTCCTACAGGTGCACCTTCTGTGAGAGGGAGTACCCTCACCTGTGCCAGCTCAAGATGCACCAGAGGGTTCACACGGGGGAGAAACCGTACGAGTGCGCCCTGTGTGGGAAGCAGTTCAGCCAGCTGTGCAGCCTGAAGCGGCACCAGAGAGTACACACAGGGGAGAAACCTTTCAGATGCACTCAATGCGGGAAACAGTTCTCTCATTCCAGCAATTTAAAAGTGCATCAGAGCGTCCATACGGGTGAGAAACTGTTCCACTGCACCCAGTGTGGGAAGAACTTCTCCTTTCTGAGCAATCTGATAAGACACCAGACAGTTCACACACGGAAATTATAGGTTGTGTTGTGATTTGGGACTGTGATTCTGAATTGATTGTAAATTGTATGTGTATGATTGCTCTGGCTTAAAGGTTGTTACCTGTTTCTCCCCTGACTGTTATTTTGTATTCTGGAGCCTTTTGTAAAAATGTTATAAAAAGAAGTGACACTAAATTTTTGACTGCAGATTATTATATTGGTTCATGTTGGTTATTTTTGTCTAAAATGTTCAACTTATTGTATAAATTCCTACAGTATTTGTGATGCAAAGTGTTGAAAATAATCAGGAGAAACTAAGATTTTGTCACAATCAACATGCTTGTGTTAAAGTTCAAAAGAAATAAAGCAACTCATGGGAAATTTGAAAAAGGTATTGTCTTTGAGAATGAGAGTAATACATTTAGCTTTATCTCAGCAAATACATCTCTGTGATCTCAGTGTTTACGGTAAACTGTCTCCGGAAGTAGATTGTTTAACCACATAATGGTTTTACCTGGAAAGTTTGTTTGCTAGCTAAATAATAACAAAGATGTCCAACTTCGTCATTTTTGCGTGTAGATTCCGTTATGGAAACTTTAACGGCAAAAGTCATACGAGCAGTGTGTCAAATAATGGAAGAATTCCTATGAATTTGGTTCTACCGTTTGAACCATTTTGGCAATAAACTATTATGACCCCATTCCTGAAATATGGACATATCTTCGGTTCCCCTCAACGACGATCACATGCTGTGTTAGAAGGGAGTGACACAAAGTGTCTCCCATAAGTAAACATTGCCCCGTCACAGCCCTTCTAAGCACAGCCTTTCCACTTCCTATTTAATCTTGCTCTTATGACTGACTGGGTTAGAACCAGGTCTCCTGCATATCACAAGACTGTGTTAGCCCACATAACTAAAGCCCATAGGGATTAGTACAGGAAGCTAACAAGTCTTCAAGTCTCCAGCAAGGTTACTCATCAAAAGAGTGGTTCATCGAACCACCTCGGTTAAATTTCACCCCCCTTTGACCTCCTACTCAGAGATCACGGCACCAATATAACTGATTGGGGTTCAAATCAGGCCTCCTGCACAAGACCACTTTCTGTCGCAAACAGAAACAGAATGATCTGTGCAACCCATTTAATGAGAATGCAACAGACGTGGTTCGGTGATCCATGCATGTGATGAGCAACCTGGCTGAAGACGTGTTAAGTTTAACCCAGGGCTCCGCTTTTGTGACAAGTCACTTATCACAAAAGCGTGGTCATCAAACCACCTGTTAGACTTCACCCTCATTTGACCTCCTTGAAGACTCATCCAAGTCACAGGACCAATGCCTAGGCTTTAGCTCACAGGCTAACACAGTCTTAACCCATTGTCACGTTGATCTTATAATGACTACCTTGCCGGAGAATTGAAACGGATGTCTAACAATAACTAACACGTCTAACACAAACATTTGCGTGAAACTAATTAAAAAAGCCTTTTTTAATCGCACGGTGGTTGGAATGCTTCAGGAGTGCGGTCTCGTGGGTTGGAGGCAGAAGTCCTGAGGTTGAGTCTCCCTATGAGCTGAATCGGGGGGAAGCTGTACTCACTAAACAAGCAGCGTGACGTCCTTTACAACGGTGCCACGGGACTCTACAGTTGTGATGGTTCAACCACTGGGGGCGCTGTGGAGCCAGTTAAGGTGGTGAATGTAGCAGATTCTGTGCAGTTCTGTGAAACTTATTCAGCAGGCCGAAGCGTCGTCCTTGCGCAATAGAAGGACTTTTTCAATAGCGCATGAGCTGTAACCCTTCAGGAGGGCGGTCTAGTGTGTTAGCGAGGCAGAGGTCCTGAGTTCTAGTCTCGGTATGAGCTGAATCACAGGCACATGGCACCCACTCCAATTTGCCTACCGCTCCAACAGATCTGCGGAAGATGCCATTTCCATCGCTTTTCCTACAGCCCTAACACATCTGGACAAGAGGAACACCTATGTGAGAATGCTGTTTATTGACAACAGTTTAGCATTAAACACTATTGTTCTCTCTAAGCTTGGCACTAAGCTCAGAGCCCTTGGTCTGGACACCACCCTCTGAAACTGGATCCTGGACTTCCTGACAGGCAGACCACAAGGTGTGAGGATTGGCAACAACACCTCCTCCACACTGACACTTAACACAGGGCCCCCCCAGGGGTGTGTCCTCAGCCCCCTGCTGTACTCCCTGTTCAGCCACGACTGCGTGGATTTGCACGACACTAACGCAGTCATCAAGTTTGCTGACGACACCACAGTTGTAGACCTGATAACCAACAACGACGAGTCAGCCTATAGGAAGGAGGTAAGTGAACTGGCATTGTTGTGTTATCACAACAACCTCTCCTTCAACGTCAGCAAAAAAAGTTGACTGTTGACTTCAGGAAGCAAAGGAGGGAACATACCCCAATCCACATCAATGGGATTGCAGAAGAGAGAGTCAACAGTTTTAAGTTCCTCTGTGTCCACATCACTGAGAACTTGTCATGGACCAACACCACCACCACTATTGTCAAGGCGGCTGAAGAAATTTGTCATGCCACTACAAATACTACCGCTGCACAATTGAAAGCATCCTGACCAGTTGCATCACTGCCTGGTATGGGAATGTCTCCGTCCATGACCGCAAGGCCCTCCAGCAAGTGGTGAAGAAGGCCCAGTACAACACTGGGACCGAGCTTCCACCCATCAAAGACATCTACTGGAAACGGTGCCCGAGGAAGGCCCGCAGCATCATCAAGGACCACACACCCCAGTCACAAGTTGTTCACTTCCTTACTGTTGGGCAGACGGTATCGGAGCACGAGGTCTGATACCAACAAGCTCAAGAGACCGTTTCTGTCCACAAGCCATCAGACTGCTGAACACTTGAACTGGACCGACCACCTGCTCTGATTCTCCACACGTTAGTACACATGTACACACACAGATAAACACACCCACACTGCGTGTACAACACATTACATTATGAACACCTACTCTTTCCATGACATAGACTGACCAGGTGAATCCAGGTGAAAGCTATGATCCCTTCTTAATGTCACTTATTAAATCCACTTCAATCAGGAGACAGGTTAAAGAATTATTTTAGGGGTATGTTTGTGTCAAGAACTGCAATGATGCTGGGATTTTCACGCTCAACAGTTTCCTGTTTCCTCAACTCCCTCTTCCAATTAGGGCTAATTGAAAAGCTGTTCAAAAGAGGACATTGTATTCCTTTTTTTTGTTCTCCCTGACGAAGGCCATGCAGCCGAAACACATCGGTTTTTAAAAACTTTATTTCTATTGAACATGCCATACTAATAAAGGCATTTTAATCAATTATATGAAGAGTGCCTTGGTCCTCCTTTCCTTTTGAGTTTCCTGTGTGTATCAAGAATAGTCCACCACCCAAAGGACATTCAGCCAACTTGACACAACTGTGGGAAGCATTGGAGGCAAAATGGGCCACCATCCCGATTGAACGCTTTTGACATCTTGTAGAGTCCATGTTCTGAAGAACTGAGGCTGTTCTAATGGCAAGGGGGGGCGCAACTCAATATTAGCCAGTCGTTCTTAATGTTTTGTACACTCAGTGTAAACACAATACATTTTGCCCCAACTGTATTAGTCTATTATATGAATGTTAATCTGTATGGAGAATCAAAAACAACGAGTGAGGGGTTTCAAATCTGATATTATGAAAGTAGGAAGGTGATGTTCTAGGTGAGATAAATCTACAGGTACTGTTAATACCTCCAGAAGATGAGGTTTCCCTAGACCATAGTACCTCTGGGGATTCTGAGATTAAAGAAGAGGTGAGTGAGTAGCTTGGTTTCTAGAGCAGAGCTATTCAACCGGGGGGCCACACCCCCTAGGGGTATTAACAAATATATATTTAAAATGTTTTTATAAATATCTCTAGCAACAAAATATATACTTACAGCAGAAAAGAGAATGTCTAATGATGTCATCTAATATTGAGCAAATTACACTCACTGGAGCTAATTACACTCACTGGAGTATCTGACACAGGCGTTAAGAAAGCACCAGTCAATAGTCCCCCAGTCAATAGTCCCTCAGTCAATAGTCCCTCAGTCAATAACCCCTGTCAGTCATCTCCCAGTCAATAGCCCCCCAGTCAATAGCCCCCCAGTCAATAGCATCCCAGTCAATAGCATCCCAGTCAATAGCCCCCCAGTCAATAGCCCCCCAGTCAGTCATCCACCAGTCAATAGCATCCCAGTCAATAGCCCCCCAGTCAGTAGCCCCCATCAATCAGTCATCTCCCAGTCAATAGCCCCCAGTCAGTCATCTCCCAGTCAATAGCCCCCAGTCAGTCATCTCCCAGTCAATAGCCCCCAGTCAATAGTCCCTCAGTCAATAGCCCCCAGTCAATAGCCCCCAGTCAATAGTCCCCCAGTCAATAGTCCCCCAGTCAATAGCCCCCAGTCAATAGTCCCCCAGTCAATAGTCCCCCAGTCAATAGCCCCCAGTCAATAGCATCCCAGTCAATAGCCCCCAGTCAGTAGCCCCGTCAGTCATCTCCCAGTCAATAGCCCCCAGTCAATAGCATCCCAGTCAATAGCATCCCAGTCAATAGCCCCCAGTCAATAGCCCCCAGTCAGTCATCCACCAGTCAATAGCATCCCAGTCAATAGCCCCCAGTCAGTAGCCCCCATCAGTCATCTCCCAGTCAATAGCCCCCAGTCAGTCATCTCCCAGTCAATAGCCCCCAGTCAGTCATCTCCCAGTCAATAGCCCCCAGTCAATAGTCCCTCAGTAAATAGCCCCCAGTCAATAGCCCCCAGTCAATAGTCCCCCAGTCAATAGTCCCCCAGTCAATAGCCCCCAGTCAATAGTCCCCCAGTCAATAGCCCCCAGTCAATAGCATCCCAGTCAATAGCCCCCAGTCAGTAGCCCCGTCAGTCATCTCCCAGTCAATAGCCCCCAGTCAGTCATCTCCCAGTCAATAGCCCCCAGTCAGTCATCTCCCAGTCAATAGCCCCCAGTCAATAGTCCCCCAGTCAATAGCCCCCAGTCAATAGCATCCCAGTCAATAGCATCCCAGTCAATAGCCCCCAGTCAATAGCCCCCAGTCAGTCATCCACCAGTCAATAGCATCCCAGTCAATAGCCCCCAGTCAGTAGCCCCGTCAGTCATCTCCCAGTCAATAGCCCCCAGTCAGTCATCTCCCAGTCAATAGCCCCCAGTCAGTCATCTCCCAGTCAATAGCCCCCAGTCAATAGTCCCCCAGTCAATAGCCCCCAGTCAATAGAATCCCAGTCAATAGCATCCCAGTCAATAGCCCCCAGTCAATAGCCCCCAGTCAATAGCCCCCAGTCAGTCATCCCCCAGTCAATAGCCCCCAGTCAGTCATCCCCCAGTCAATAGCCCCCAGTCAGTCATCCCAGCCAATAGCCCCCAGTCAGTCATCCCAGTCAATAGCCCCCAGTCAGTCATCCCCCAGTCAATAGCCCCCAGTCAGTCATCCACCAGTCAATAGCCCCCAGTCAATAGTCCCCCAGTCAATAGCCCCCAGGCAATAGCCCCCAGTCAGTCATCCCCAGTCAATAGCCCCCAGTCAGTCATCCCAGTCAATAGCCCCCAGTCAGTCATCCACCAGTCAATAGCCCCCAGTCAGTCATCCCCCAGTCAATAGCCCCCAGTCAGTCATCCCCCAGTCAATAGCCCCCAGTCAGTCATCCCCAGTCAATAGCCCCCAGTCAGTCATCCCCCAGTCAATAGCCCCCAGTCAGTCATCCCCAGTCAATAGCCCCCAGTCAGTCATCCCCCAGTCAATAGCCCCCCAGTCAGTCATCCACCAGTCAATAGCCCCCAGTCAGTCATCCCCCAGTCAATAGCCCCCAGTCAGTCATCCCAGTCAATAGCCCCCCAGTCAGTCATCCACCAGTCAATAGCCCCCCAGTCAGTCATCCCCCAATCAATAGGCCCCCAGTCAGTCATCCCCCAGTCAATAGCCCCCCCAGTCAGTCATCCACCAGTCAATAGGCCCCCAGTCAGTCATCCACCAGTCAATAGCCCCCCAGTCAGTCATCCACCAGTCAATAGCCCCCAGTCAGTCATCCACCAGTCAATAGCCCCCCAGTCAGTCATCCACCAGTCAATAGCCCCCAGTCAGTCATCCACCAGTCAATAGCCCCCAGTCAGTCATCCCCCAGTCAATAGCCCCCAGTCAGTCATCCCCCAGTCAATAGGCCACTAGTGAGGCAAGTGCTGCTGGTAAGCTTTCTTGACTTCATTTTTGCCAACACACGGCTAACCTTTGTTTAACCATCTAAACAGCAGCTCTTAGTGAAAATGTGTTTGGAGTTACCGTTCTAGCTTATAGGCTATGTTAGAGTTCCTCTTCCAATTATAATGTGGCAAGGTCAAAATTCTTTAAAAAATTATGTTTATTTTAAAATTTTGATAACTTCTCCCTGCCATTCTCCTGATGATAAGACATGTGAAAAATGTTTTGCTAACATATGATGAGGATCCCTGGTTGGCCGGTTTGCCTGGGCGGGGATCCCTGGGCAAGGAAAGGTTGAAGACCCCAGGTCTACAGTGATGATGCACATCCTAACCTGCCAAACCCGCTCAAAACAGTCAGAATGGAAAGGAATAAACCAGAGAGAACTCTGATTGAATTGATTGGGTTCAAATTCAATTCATTCCAATTCTGGGACTCAAAAACCAGCATATGGTTTCCGAGGCTGAATATGATGAAGAAGGTAAAGGGGTATGAAGATAGTTCTATAAACCCAACCACTGACAGCCTACCATTCCAGTCAGCACTCTCTCTACTTGCACCAGCTAGGTCACCATGTCCATTTACAGTGCCAGGACTGTGTTGGTGTCCGTGAAACTGTCGCTTTGCTCTTCTGCCATGTCGATGTCCAGAAAAGAGGTCACCGTTGCGCTCTTCCCTGAACCTTCCTCCTCTTCCCTGAACCTTCCTCCTCTTCCCTGCGTTCAGGTAAGAGAAGAGCCGAGCAACGAGCTCTCAACCACCAACAGGCTTTGCTCACCCAGGCACCCGTCCAGAGCTTCCTGAATTCTTAAATGCTGTTCTTTGGTTCACCACTGCACCAATACAAATTCATGAGGATGTTTAAAATCTTCACCTGTAATAACTTATACATTATCAATCCACTCCGGACCAAGCATCAAGACAGCTGACCTGAAAACACTACCACTACACACAGAGGGTCGTGTTCAATGTGGAAAACATCCAAACTGTTAAAAACACATGGACCCAGTGTTCATATGAAAACCCCAATAGTGTGGAGCCATTCCCCTTACAACTAGGGCCAGGAGTTTTTCCTTGGTCTTGTCACGTGGTGAGGAAAAACTCCTGGCACTGCCTATCATTATGCCGGGTGGAGAAGTGTGAAGTTGCCCCTAGATGCTGATGTTGGGTAAGTTTAGCATTTTTTTTCCATAAGTGGTAAAGGTTAGGATTGGGAGAGAGGAAGCTGATCCTAGATCTGTATCTAGTCGGAACTTCACCCTGGAACCCTCAGGGCAGCACAACGTCCTGTGGCCTGCCGCCAGTGTGGACAAGGAGGTGCTTCTTCATGTGGCCGGACTGGGTGAAGCACTTCCCACAGTAGACACAGTGAAATGGTTTCTCTCCTGTGTGGACTCTCTCATGCATCTTCAGCTGGTGGCTGTGGGAGAAGCGCTTGGTGCAGTGGCTGCAGCCGTACGGTTTCTCCCCCGTATGAACCCGCATGTGCCTCCGCAGGTGCGCCGGCTGAGGGAAAGGCTTTCCACAGAGGCTGCACCGGAGCTGACTCTTGGGCGAGTGAGACGTCAGCTGTTGTGGCTGCTTTTCTATGCCTTTCGATGAAGAAGTGGTGCTTATATTGAAATTCAGGAAGGGGGCTGGCTTCCCTCTTTGGGGAAGAGTAACACTTGGGGATGAAAAGCTGTTTGGGGAGGACATTCTGTTGAAATCTGACATCTTGGACCTTGATCCTACAGTTGTCCCTTGCTCTGCATGTTGAGTGTCAGGGGGACACTTTGTCTGTCCAGACTCCATTCCCCCTCTTCCTCTGTTGTCCACATGTTGCCTGCTTTCTGAACAGACCTCTCCAGATGTCGCCTCTTGGCCAGTTATGCTCCATTCTGAACTCATATCTGCCTCCACTTTAATGGGAACTGAGTCCACCAGCACCACATCAGGCAGCCTGTCCAGAGAGCCTGAAGCAGACATGTAGACCCCAGAGTTACCAGGCACCCCTCTCCTCTCTGGATGTTCAGACAGCCTTTTGGAGTCTGGCCCGGAATTGTGAGGAGCATTCACAGTTGGGTTGTCAGTCTCTTGGTGCTCTGTCCATTGGGACAGGCTGTATTCTATGGGTTGATGGTCAGTTTCCCAGGTCACACCCTCAGCAACCTGATGGTCCTGTCTTGCTCTGCTGTATTGTGATGCTGGATGCTGGAACGTCTGGTTTTCAGGTTCTATATTGAGTGAGGTGTCTGGAGCTCTGTGTCTGTTGCCCTGCTGGTCCAGAATGTCTGTGGTTTCAGTAGATGATGAAGAACCTGGTTCTGCTACAGTGCTCTCACTGACTGGTTGGACAATCTCTGAAATGGGTCAACGTAAAGCACAGCATCAGCTTCCTGTAGTGGAGATGGATTCTTCTTTGCCTTATTTATTAGTTATTGGTAATGACTAAGAAGGTAATAAAATACTGCAATACACACTTAAGTCTTTACTTAACATAAAGTATAAACTGCATAGCTTTGATAAGTTGCACAAAAATACCTTCCGTTCTGCTGGTGCCATGGTTCTCCATTTTGATACGAGGTGCCTCTCGCATATCTGCCATCTGTTTTGTATTCATCCGGAACATTTTATTAGAAACATATCCCCAAAACCATTTGAAATATGAGAAAACAAATCATAAATTTGACAGTGTCCATGACAACTGACCTGCATGCTCCCATCCTGGTATGTCGCTGTGCGTCCTGAATCTCTCCAGTTGGTGACATCCTGCGTTAACTTGCCCCTTTCACTGTCGGCAAAACAATTCTCCACTGCACCAGAAAACACAAACCCTTATAAACGTTACATATTCTACATGACCCATTATTTTGAAAGTGTTGAAATATGTTTGTTTCTTAACTACAATATCCAATATATTCTACATGAGCATTATTTTTAACGTGTTGAAATATGGTTTTTAAAAAAAACTACAATATCTAAGTCTGTCTGATGACTTTCCTACTAAGCTCCCTCTTGCTCGGGCAACACGATTGGTGTCGCGACAGTGAACTGTGCGTCGCAGGGCTCCGAATTTCTCTGTGCCCTGTTGAGAACTCTGGTATTTTGTCAAAAGCAGCTTCCTCCGCAGGTTATCGATTTCTTTCTGACTATGGGAAATTTCCAAACGTAAGGCAGCATGTCCGTCATCTACAAGTTTGCAGATTTCGGCAACGGCTGCATTCGCCAAAACCTCAATGATGGAGGCTAGCTGAGCATGAAAGACGACGGTATCGGCCATGTTCTTGGCACTATGTCTAATTTAAACACTTATGTTATAGTAATTTGCATTGCAGTGTTCAATCAACGTCCTCAAAGTTCACACCGTATGCTTCAAACGTAAATATATTTTTATCTGTGGAGCTAGACACAATAAGGATTTTCCACAACAGTGGAATTTGCTGTTCGCCTTCAAAATAAATGTCCGCCATTGGAAGTGATTCAAATGGATACAATTATTGTAAACATGACATTTGGACTGGATAATGCTTAACATGAAATAGCTAGTTAATTTGATACAAAAAAAGTGACTCTGTTTAAATCGCACTGTGGATGTATTATACTTTAGAATTGCATTAGGGGCGTACTCATAAGTTTGGACACCTACCCATTCAAGGGTTTTTCTTTATTTTGACTATTTTATACATGGTAGAATAATAGTTTAGACAATAAATATATGAAATAACACATGGAATCATGTAATAACCCAAAAAGTGTTAAATCTAAACATATTTTATATTTGAGATTATTTCAAGTAGCCACCCTTTGCCTGGACAGCTTTGCACACTCTTGGCATTCTCTCAACCAGCTTCATAAGACATTTCCAACAGTCTTGAAGGAGTTCCCACATATGCTGAGCACTTGTTGGATGCTTTTCCATCACTCTGCGGTCCAACTTATCCCCAACCATCTCAATTGGGTTGAGGATGGGTGATTGTGGAGGCCAGGTCATCTGATGCAGCACTTCATCACTCTCCTTGGTCAAATACCCCTTACACAGCCTGGAGGTGTGTTTTGGGTCATTGTCCTGTTAAAAAAAATGATAGTCCCACTAAACACAAACTAGATGGGATGGCGTACCACTGCAGAATGCTGTGGTAGCCATGCTGGTTAAGTGTGCCTTGAATTCTAAATAAAATCACTGACTGTCACCAGACCCACGGTGGGAACCACACATGTGGAGATCATCCGTTCACCAACACAATCTCCCATTTGGATTCCTTAGAGCAAAGGACATATTTCCACTGGTCTAATGTCCAATGCTTGTGTTTCTTGGCCCAAGCAAGTCTCTTCTTCTCATTGGTGTCCTTTAGTAGTGGTTTCTTTGCAGCAATTCGACCATGAAGGCCTGATTCATGCAGTCCCCTCTGAACAGTTGATGTTGCGATGTGTCTGTTACTTGAACTCTGTGAAGCATTTATTTGGGCTGCAATCTGAGGCTGGTAACCCTAATGAACGTATCCTCTGCAGCAGAGGTAAGTCTGGGTCTTCCTTTCCTGTGGCTGTCTTCATGAGAGACAGGTAACTCTAATGAACGTATCCTCTGCAGCAGAGGTAAGTCTGGGTCTTCCTTTCCTGTGGCTGTCCTCATGAGAGACAGGTAACTCTAATGAACGTATACTCTGCCGCAGAGGTAAGTCTGGGTCTTCCTTTCCTGTGGCTGTCCTCATGAGAGACAGGTAACTCTAATGAACGTATCCTCTGCAGCAGAGGTAAGTCTGGGTCTTCCTTTCCTGTGGCGGTCCTCATGAGAGACAGGTAACTCTAATGAACATATCCTCTGCAGCAGAGGTAAGTCTGGGTCTTCCTTTCCTGTGGCTGTCCTCATGAGAGACAGGTAACCCTAATGAACATATCCTCTGCAGCAGAGGTAAGTCTGGGTCTTCCTTTCCTGTGGCTGTCTTCATGAGAGCCAGTTTCATCATAGCGTTTGATGGTTTTACGACCACACTTGAAGAAACTTTCAAAATTCTTGAAATGTTCCAGATGAACTGACCTTCATGTCTTAAAGTAATGAAGGACTATCATCTCTCCTTGCTTATTTGAGCTGTTCTTGCCATAATATGGACTTGGTCTTTACCAAATAGGGCTCTCTTCTGTATACCACCCATACCTTGTCACAACACCACTGATTGGATCAAATGCATTATGGAAAGAAATTCCACAAATGGACTTTTAACAAGGCAAACCTGTTAGTTGAAAGGCATTCCAGGTGACTACCTTGTGAAGCTGTCAAGGCAAATGATGGCTACTTTGAAGAATCTCAAATATATTTCTGATTTGTTTAACACTTTTTTGGTTCATACATGACTCCATATGTGTTATTTCATAATATGTCTTCACTATTATTCTACAACTCAGAGAAGAGTAAAAAATAAAGAACCCTTGACTGAGTAGGTGTGTCCAAACTTGACAGGTACTGTTCATATTGCAATGGGGTATTAGCCTACTTAGAGCTTAATGTGGCTCATTTCAGTCCCACAATATGGTGTCACTGAGTAGGCTGATAACCCATTTCATGGACCCAAGATGAATAGGTAAGGCTGTACAGTGCATATAAGTATGCCCCCAATGCAATTCTAGTCTAATACATCCACAATGGGATTAACTGTTTTTTGTTCTTATCAAAATAACAATTCTCTTTTGTTGAATTTATATAACATTCCAACCTATTATATGTTTATTTTATTGTGTGCTGAATTAGTTTCATACACCTGTTTTATTATTCTGTTTTTATTGTAATGTATACAGAGTTGTGACTCAATAATAACTTGTTTAGCATTATCTAGTCAAAATAATGGGTGCATTCGTAAATTACCTCCAGTGTGTCAAAGTGCGCTCTGAGCCGTTTTCAAATTCAGTGTTGTCAGATCGTTCATTTGTAAATTCAGAGTGTTTCTTTCTGGCCGAGGAGTAGGGTTTATCCAAGGTTTCTGTCCTCACAACTGCAGTCAAGCACAGAAGCAAACTGGCTAAAGTTGGCTAGTTTGCTAGCTACTTCCAGAAACAAATGAGAAACCACCTCACTCTGACCATTTTACTAACCCGAGCAGAGCTAGTTAGGCTGTTTTCATGTTATCTAGAGCATTAGTGACTAACAGTGCTGCTAGCAACAATTGAATAATGTTTTTTGTCAACCTTTACTGACACCCGTCATATTCAACTAGTGTTGCGTGTTAGTAAACTCAGTTATTCTGTTCTCTGGCATACTCAAACGAGAGTGCTCTGAAATCAGAGTAGATAGCCAGAGTGAATTTACATACGCACCCAAGGAATCCACTTGTATCCGTTTGAAGTCAGTCAAATGTGAGCTTTTATTTTGAAGACAACCCCATAAATTCCACTATTGTGGCTAGTCCTTATTGTGGCTAGCTTCTCGCAGGTTCTCTTTTTTGTTTATTTTTGTTCCGGAAACAAAAAATGTCTTCTACTTAGTGGATCGTTTTTCAAAATAAAGGTGAGATTTCAAAATAAAGATTGGTTACACACAACTTATGTTAGTTCCAACATCGCTACCTGCTACAATCAGATTGTAGCGACTGAAAGGAATCAAATGTTACAAAAACCAGCCTTTTGACTTTCAATTAAGTTAATTAAAACAAGCACTTTGTCCTCCAAATATGATTATTTTACTATTTGGTTCAAGTAGAAAAATACAGAATCAGTATACAACCTGAATTTAAAGGGAATAAATACATTCCTTCAATTTAAAGTAAATCAATTGAATAGTAGGCTACGGGTTAGTAGTCTCAAAACTAACCGAAGCACCACACTGAGAATGCATTCTAACGCTGACCAATGTAACAGTAGAAATATTTAAATATCTGGATATAGAATGACTAAATAGCTAATGGGATTTCTTATTGTCCTGAGTAATAGCTAAACATTCTTTTGTTTTTACAATAAATTACAACATTGTAAATAAAAATAAAAATGTGTAATAATAACAACATTGGTAATATGGGTGTAGGTAGCGCAGCAAGCATGTGGTGAGCATATAATGGTTCATGTCGTCATTCCCAGTAACCTGTAACCACAATGTACTGGCTTCTCCTCCTTTCAGTAACGACTGGGGTTCAGGATCTGATCTCTGGAAAAGAACCACAGAACAGAACAGATTGTCAGACACAAACCAGAATGGAAGACATGGAATATGAACGCACAAGTAAAGAATCTTAGGTCTATGGGACACAGACCGAGGTGTCTGCGTGCAGTTTTGACATATAATGATATTTGCGGAAACATATGGTTCATGAAATTCTGAATAAATGAAATACCTTCACCAGCGATTACATCCTCGAGTCTTCTTGGGTATGACGTTAGAAGCTTGGCACACCTGTATTTGGGGAGTTTCTCCCATTCTTCTCTGCAAATCCTCTCAAGCTCTGTCAGGTTGGATGAGGAGCATGGCTACTCACACATTTTCAGGTCTCTTCAGAGATGTTCGATTGCTGCAGAGATTGTTGTCCTTCTGAGAGGTTCTTCCATCTCCACAGAGGAACTGTAGAGCTCTGTCTGAGTGACCATTGGGTTTTTGGTCACCTCCCTGGCCAAGGCCCTTCTCCCCCGATTGCTCAGTTTTGTTAATTTTATTTATTGATTTATTTCACCTTTATTTAACCAGGTAGGCAAGTTGAGAACAAGTTCTCATTTACAATTGCGACCTGGCAATTTGGTTTGGCTGGGCGCCTGCTCTAGGGAGAGTCTTGGTAGTTCCAAACTTCTTCCATTTAAGAATGGTCGAGGCCACTGTATTCTTGGGGACCTTCAATGCTGCAGAAATGTTCTGGTACCCTTCCCCAGGTCTGTGCCTCGACACAATCCTGTCTCTGAGATCTACGGACAATTCCTTCAACCTCATGGCTTGGTTTTTGCTCTGACATGCACTGTCAACTGTGGGGCCTTTAAATAGACAGGTGTGTGCCTTTACAAATCATGTCCAATCAATTGAATTTACCACAGGTGAACTCCAATCAAGTAGTAGAAACATCAAGGATGATCAATGGAAATAAGATGGACCTGAGCTCAATTTCGAGTCTCATAGCAAAGGGTCTGAATACTTATTTATTTTGATTAAATTAGCAAACATTTGTAAAAACCTGTTTTTTGCTTTGTTATGAGGTATTGTGTGTAGATTGCTGAGGACATTTTTATATTTAATCCATTTTAGAATAAGGTTGTAACCTAACAAAATGTAGAAAAAGTCTATAGGGGTCTGAATACCTTCCGAAGGCACTGTATGTCATCGTGGTTACAAACCTTCCCTGTGGAGTATGTCCTGATTGTTTTTATTTGTCAAGATGGTGTGTAGTCAGGTTCTGCAGACCAGAGATAGGTTCCAGCAGCCTGTCTTCCTGTCCACACGCAACACATTCCAGAGGATCCACACCAGTGACTCCAGAAGCTGCAAGCAAGTGAATCAATTCAATGCTTTCAGTGTTTTAGTTGCCTATATCGATTAAGTGTTTGTCATTGGTCCCTAAAGCAGTTGTGTTTTATATATAAAAAGAGGATAGGTAGTCACTAGGTAGACTACATGTCAAACATTTATGGGCGATTCCTCACAAAATTATTATTTTCACTCAATTTAATCCATAGAAGGGTTCTTTGGAGGAAGTATTGTTGACATATATTTGACATGCATCTTAAAAAATAAAAAAAAGGAATTGTTGGAATATTTGTGATATTTTGCTTACACAGGACTCCTGCAAGATATTATGTCATTTGTTGGTGCATACCAAAGATCCAGAGTGGGATCTCTGCTGCTTTTATGATGACATTTTTAAGTATTTCCAAGAGCGTGAATGTGAAATTGGATTCAAAATGGTCGCCCTCTGCTAGGGATTTGCAGGATGTGCAATGATAGACGTAAAAGGAGGGCTGTGATTGGTTACATTGCCAATTTATCTGTATAAAATGGGACAAATGTAAAACTACCACAACTTTGATTCTCCTGTAAAGAACGTTTGACAATAATTGTAAAAAAATAAACACCCCCCAAAAAATATATACTTTGAATTAGGGATGTGACAACTGGACAATTTTGCTCAATGTTTAAACGGCCATTTTTTATATAGTTTTTCCGTTAAAACGATGAGAAAAATATATATAAAATAACACGTTAATTTACAATGCAGAATAATGGTCCTATTAACTATGTATGACCGCCAGGGCCAGCAAATTAAGTTATATATACAGCCACCCTTTACAGACGTAGAACGCAGCTAGATAACTTTTCAGACAATAAAAAAAGTGCCGCATCAGGTCTGTACCTTTTCAGCCAGTATAATTCTGCTCCGGTGTAAAATGTACTGTATTTTTTTCCCCAGACAACAATAAACATCGCTGATTTAAAAATTTTTATGGTATGGTAGCTAGATGCGTTTTATTTCTACAACATGTCTCGGTAAATTACGGTATTTAACAAACGTTAGTCATTTTTTTTTAGGAGAGTGAACTGCGCGCAGGCAACAATTATTTGATTGATAGTTCTGGTTGCATAGTGATGGATCTTAGTCCTGCTTCAGAAGCGGCATAATGGCATTCCTTAACAGACAAATAAAATATCCGTTCATATCACCAGATAAGGTTTCGTGTCGGTATTTTAAAAACCATAGTGTAATACCTACCCTAACAGACAGAGAAACAAACATGCAGTAGCCGACGGGATTTGAAGGGGTCACATTCCATTATGTCTGAAAAGCGTAATCGATACAGGCTACCGGAAGTCTACTATAATTTCATGAGACCAAAAGTTCGAGTAGACCACCTCGTACCAGTCAGCAAGACTGACTGTAGAAATCGGTGCCATGAATTGGCTAGGATATTCTACAGGCAACAGACCAAAGACTGAACACACACTAACTAGCATCATTAACGAAGAGACAGGCAGGCCAGCGTGAACGAGAGAGAAGCAGAAGGCAGAAGCGTGCTCTGTTTTGGTCATCTGCATCTTCCAATGTCTTCTTGTCTTACAAATTCGCCTCTTCCTCTCTGGTTTTATTTGAATTACACAACTCCCACAGGCCTTTATAGCCTATTGCCTATAAACATGGGAAATAATACACTATATATACACCCAAAAGGTATGTGGTCACCCCTTCAAATGATTGGATTTGGCTATTTCAGCCACAACCTTGTATACAATTGACCACACAGCCATGCAATCTCCATAGCTACAGTTGCAAAAGAATGGCCTTACTGAAGAGCTCAGTGACTTTGAATGTGGCACCATCATAGAATGGCACCTTTCCAACAAGTCAGTTCATCACATATCTGCCCTGCTCATCTCTTAAGTGCAGTTATTGCGAAGTGGAAACCATCTAGGAGCAACAACGGCTGCGAAGTGGGAGGCCCCACAAGCTCACAGAACAGGACCGCCGAGTGCTGAAGCGTGTAAAAAAGAATGTCAGAAATGTGTTATTGCAATCAAAATACTACTCATATTACAGAGCAAGCAGTAAAGTTGAATATGACACCAAACGTTGCTTTGTAGCACCTACAACTGAAATATTTACTCTTAAAGGAGGCCTGGTAAGGCCAAAATGTCACTATTTTATTTAACTAGGCAGGTCAGTTAAGAACAAATTCTTATTCACAATGACCGTAAGGCAAAATACCTCGTGCGGGGACGTGGGCTGGGATTAAAAATGTTAAATATATATAACGCATAAATATAAGAAAAAACATTGCGACAAGAGACAACACAACATAAAGAGAGACCTAAGGCAACAACATAGCAACAAATATTCCAACTTCAATTAAATACTTTTCAATTATGCTTTAAGATAAATGTCAAATATATCCCAACTATCCTTCCTCCAAAGGAACATTCTACAGATTGCATTTCATAATTTTATTTTTAAGTGTTCTAGTTTTGTGAGGAATCATCCTTATATAAGTATATGTATTAAATGAATGGTCATCTAAACGTTATTTTCAGTAGAATCATGTATGGAGAATCCAAAACAAAGTGAGCGGTTTCAAATGCTGATATTAGGAAAGCAGAAAAGTGATTTTCTGGTTGTTCTATGCGAGATAAATCTACAGGAGCTGTACTTACCTCCAGGAGATGAAGTTTCCCCAGACCATGATAACTGTGGGGATTCTGGGAATAAATGAGAGGTGAGTGAGTAGCTTGGGTCTACAATGCTGGTGCACATCCTAACCTGTCTAGCCTGCTCAAAACAGTCAGAATGGAAAGGAATAAACCATCATTCTGATTGAATTGAATGGGTTCTAATTCTATTCATTCTAATTCTGGGACTCAATCTCATTGCAACTGTAAATAGAAAATAGTTTTCCTAGGCAGAATGTGATGGGAAGGGTAGAGGGGGATCAATACGGCTTTACTGAACTCTCTACAAATCCAACCATGTTAAACCCTGTATCACAACCATTGGCAGCTTACCATTCCAGTCAGCACTCTCTCTCCTTGCAACTGCTGGGTCGCCAGGTCCTTTTCCAGACCCAGGAGTGTTCTGGTATCTGGGAACCCTGCGCCTTCCTCCTCCTCCCCGGCTCTGTTCGTCCAAGTAAAAACAAAAACGAGCTCTCGACCACCAACAGACCTCGCTCGCCTAGGCACCTGTCCAGTGCTTCCTGAACTCGTAACTGCTGTTTGATATGAATACGATTGGTAACAAATTCATAAGGATGTAGCCTAGCAGTAGGTAGCCTAGCAGTTAAGAGCTTTGAGTCAGTAACCGAAAAGTCACAGGTTCGAATTGCGAAGCAAACCAAGCTGAAAAATCTGTTGATGTGCCTTGAGCAATGTACTTAACTCTTATTGCACTTGTAAGTTGCTATGTATAAGAGTGTCTGCTAACTGACTCAAATGTGATGTTTAAAATCTTCACCTTTAATAATATACATTATCAGTTCACTCTGGACCAAGTATCAAGCCAGCTGAACTGAAAACACAACCACTACACACAGAGGGAAGCGTTCAATGTGGTATCTATGCAAACTGTTAAAAACACATGGACCCAGTGTTCATATGAAAACCCCAGTAGTGTGGAGCCATTCCCCTTACAACTAGGGTGGAAGATGAACTATGGGGGAAGACCAGTTTTTCCCTGGTCTGGTCACGTGGTGTAGAAAAACTCCCCTTAGGGCAGCCCAACATCCTGTGGCCTGCCACCAGTGTGGACAAGGAGATGCTTCTTCATGTGGCCAGACTGGGTGAAGCACTTCCCACAGTAGACACATTGAAACGGTTTCTCTCCGGTGTGGACCCTCTCATGCATCTTCAGCTGGTGGCTGTGGGAGAAGCGCTTGGTGCAGTGGCTGCAGCCGTACGGTTTCTCACCCGTATGGACCCGCATGTGACTCCGCAGGTTCGCCGGCTTGTGGAAAAGCTTTCCGCAGAGGCTGCACCGGAGCTGCCTCTGGGTGGAGTGAGACGTCAGCTGTTGTGGCTGCTTTTCTATGACTTTCAATGAAGAAGTGGAGCCTCTGAAATTCAGGAAGGGTGCTGGCTTCCTTCTTTGAGGAACCTGGTGGAGAGTAATCCTTGGGGATGAAAAGCTGTTTTTGGTGGACAGTCCATTGAAATCCGGCATCTTGGACCTTGATCCTACAGTTGTCGCTTGCTCTGTGTTTTGAGCGTCACGGAGAGACTTTGTCTGTCCAGACTCCATTCCCCCTCTTCCTCTGTTGTCCACAAGCTGTCTGCCATCTGGACAAACCTCTCCAGATGTCAATTCTTGGCCAGTTATGCTCCATTCTGAACTCATATCTGCCTCCACTTTAATGGGAACTGAGTCCACCATCACCACATCAGACATGTAGACCCCAGAGTTACCAGGCACCCCTCTCCTCTCTGGATCTTCAGACAGCCTTTTGGAGTCTGGCCCTAAATTGTGAGGAGCATTCACAGTTGGGTTGTCAGTCTCTTGGTTCTCTGTCCATTGGGACAGGCTGTATTCTATGGGTTGATGGTCAGTTTCCCAGGTCACACCCTCAGCAACCTGATGGTCCTGTCTTGTTCTGTTGTATTGTGACGCTGGATGCTGGAACGTCTGGTTGTCAGGTTCTATATTGAGTGAGGTGTCTGGAGCTCTGTGTCTGTTGCCCTGCTGGTCCAGAAGGTCTGTGGGTTCAGTAGATGATGAAGAACCTGGTTCTGCCACAATGATCTTCTCACTGCTCTCACTGACTGGTTGGACAATCTCTGAAATGGGTCAAAGTAAAGCACAGCATCAGCTTCCTGTAGTGGAGACTGATTCTTCTTTGCCTTATTTATGAGTTATGAATAATGACTAAGAAGTTTATCAAATACTGCAATAAAGGCTTTACTCAACAAAGTGTAAATTGGATAGATTTAATAAAATACCTTCTGTTCTGCTGGTGTGAAAGTTCTCCATTTTGATAAGAGGTGCCTCTTGCATTTCTGCCGTCTGTGTTTTGTATACATCAGGAACATTTTATTAGAAAAATATCCCAACATTTTAAATATGAGAAGAAAATGATTAGGGACATTCCGCCACCCAACACATTTTCGGATGGGCCGTTAAACAGGTGTCATGTCTCTCTTTGGTCACTAAAGATCCCATGGCACTTATCTTAGAGTAGGGATCCTGGCTAAATTCCCAATCTGGCCCTCATACCATCATGGCCACCTAATCAGCCCCAGTTTACAATTGGTTCATTCATTCCCCCTCCTCTCCCCTGTAACTATTCCCCAGGTTCTTGCTGTGAATGAAAATGTGTTCAGTCAATTTACCTGGTAAAATATGGGTAAAATAAAAATCCCACCACCACTTGAAATATGCAAACATAAATGATCAATTTGACTGTGTCCATGTCAACTGACCTGCATGCCCCCATCCTGGTCTGTCCCTGTGAGTCCTGCGTCTCTCCAGTTGGTGACATCCTGCATAAAGTTGCCTCCATCACTGTCGTCAAGACGATTTTCCACTGCACCAGAAAAGAGAATCCTTCATAACCGTTATATGTTATACATTACCAATTATTTGTTCACGTGTTTAAATAAGGTTAAAAAAACAACAACTACAATATCCATCTCTACCTGTTGACTTTCCTACGAAGCTCCCTCTTCCCCGAACAATATGACCGCTGTCAACGCGCCTGTGAACTGTACGTCGCAGGGGTCCAAATCTTTCTGCGCTTCGTCGAGAATTCTGGAATTTTGTCAAAAGCAGCTTCCTCCGCAGGTTATCGATTTCTTTCTGGCTATGGGAAATTTCCAAACGTAAGGCAGCATGGCCGTCACCTACAAGTTTGCAGATTTCTGCAACGGCTGCATTTGCCAAAACCTCGATAATGGAGGCAAGCTGAGCATGAAAGGCGACGGTATCGTACATGTCCTTTATGTTAAACACTGATGTTAAAGTAATTTGCATTTGAGTATTCCGTCAACGTCATGAGACGACACAGTTCACACCATATATCGTAAACTTCACACACATCTCGTTTGTTACGCTACTTCCTGGATCTTTTTTTTTAGAATAAGGGTTGGCTTTTCAAAATAAAATGCTGGTTACACACACGATATATGTTGGTTCAAACTTCCAACATTGCCACCTCCTGCTGTATCATATTGTATCCGCCACTGAAAGGAATCAAATGTTGTTTTATCAGCCTTCATTGACTGTCAATTAAGTGAATCAAAAAAATACTGACCTCCAAAAATAATGATTAAGTACAACAATAGAGAATGCGCATACAACCTGAATTTAAAAGGAATTAATGTATTCCTTCAGTTAAAAATAAGTCAATCAAGAGAGAACGCTAAGGGTTAGTAGTCTCCAAACTAACTGAAGCACCGCACTGAGAATGTATTCTAATTCTGAACAATGTAACAGTAGAAATATTTAAATATCTGAATATAGAATGAATAAATAGCCAATATGATTTCAGATAGTCCTGAGTAATGGGTAAACAACTACACTGAACAAAAATATAAATGCTACATGTAAAGTGTTGGTCCCATGTTTCATGAGCTCCGCTCTCTCCACTGGCTTCCAGTTGAAGCTCGCATCCGCTACAAGACCATGGTGCTTGCCTACGGAGCTGTGAGGGGAACGGCACCTCAGTACCTCCAGGCTCTGATCAGGCCCTACACCCAAACAAGGGCACTGCGTTCATCCACCTCTGGCCTGCTCGCCTCCCTACCACTGAGGAAGTACAGTTCCCGCGCAGCCCAGTCAAAACTGTTCGCTGCTCTGGCCCCCCAATGGTGGAACAAACTCCCTCACGACGCCAGGACAGCGGAGTCAATCACCACCTTCCGGAGACACCTGAAACCCCACCTCTTTAAGGAATACCTAGGATAGGATAAAGTAATCCTTCTCACCCCCCTTAAAAGATTTAGATGCACTATTGTAAAGTGGCTGTTCCACTGGATGTCTTAAGGTGAACGCACCAATTTGTAAGTCGCTCTGGATAAGAGCGTCTGCTAAATGACTTAAATGTAAATGTAAAATGATCTGAAATAAAAGATCCCAGAAATGTTCCATAAGCACAATTTTTCCTTTTTTTAAAGGTATGTTACCCACAAATGCATATCTGTATTCCCAGCTGTGAAATCCATAGATTAGGTCCTAAAGCATTTATTTCAGTTGACGGTGAATAAATGCAGTTATATGAACTGTAACTCAGTAAAATATTATAAATGGTTGCATTCATATAATTTTTTCAGTGTAAATAACATTTAGGAGATTTGATTTTACAATAAATGACACTAAATACAAAAACACTTCACTAGATGGTAACTTCACATGAAGTAATGTTGTGGGGCTTGCTTTAGCTTTTAAAGTATTTTTGTGGTAGTGGAAGCTCAAGTTTCACTTGACTATTTAAAGCAAATAGTACAATCAATTAAAATGTAGTAAAACAAATTGGTCTGATTACTTTGATAGACTACTATATAAACCTTACTTCTTTGGATTGTGGGGCAGTTAGATCACAAAAATGT
The DNA here is from genome assembly GCF_034236695.1 of Oncorhynchus nerka. Taxonomy (NCBI): domain Eukaryota; kingdom Metazoa; phylum Chordata; class Actinopteri; order Salmoniformes; family Salmonidae; genus Oncorhynchus; species Oncorhynchus nerka. The sequence goes on along the minus strand of NC_088413.1, from coordinate 21,009,077 downwards.
CTAAACTACAGTAGTTGAGTGAAAACTGGAAGAAGAAAGGAAGTTATCTTCTGTCAGATGATGGTAACAAAAGTCTGGATCATGTGGACAACACTCGAAGGAAAGCAAAGCAACTCAATCATCCATGCTCGGGTTTCAGATAAATAAATGCATGATTTCCTTTTGTAAAACATCGTGTAAATCAAGTTCGATTTTTGTTGAATGATGAAACAATGATCAAACAGTACAACAAATTGTAGAAAACTCACAAGTCTGCTGTTCAAAGTCAGAAACTCAAATATTATTTTGGACTTGTCTTGTTGGCAATATGCCGTGCATCTTTAGCCAGATGCCCTGTCGTTTTCCCTGCTGCATATCCATTCATTCATTCAAGCTTTGCTAACATGCTTGTTTCTGGTTGTGATCTGTTGTATAATGCAGTCTTGTTGAAACGAGAGAAAATAAATCATGGTTCTGCAACTTTTTTCCTTTCTGAATATGAAGACTTGCTGTTGTGGTGGAAGGGAGAAACTCAAAAGGAATTAGAAACATTTAGGCTATTATTTGGGGAGGGAAATATGACACAGCTAGTGTTGACAGATCTTTAAATGTATTTTAGTGGTAGTTGAACTATGTATAATAGGTTTGTATGTAGAACTACTGATAGCTAGCTGTAGTTGTATCTAATAAAGAAACTATTTAGGCTAACAGTGATCATTTCAGCTTGAATAGCAGTGACATAGAGGACGACATCATACACTAAGTTTCTGTCTAACCTATTGGGAAAGTGTTCAGAAGTTTGAATGAAAAGAAAAGCAGAAATACATTACATTTTAGGCCGAGCCCTACCCATGCCGGTGACGTTCAGGCCCTACCAGGGCCCGATTGCTCAACACAGTAACTTCCTGTTAGTATCAATAGCTGATCTCGGTCTGTCCCTTGCTTCCTGCGCTGCACCATGCGCTCCTCTGCCTGAGTATCTATAGCATTGGCTCCATAGGCGGCTCAATGATGAGACATGAAAGCTGACGTTAGCTACTTTTGGTCACTAAACTCCGACAAAGAGCTGTAACTTTTGATTGATGTGCTAATTTATATATTTGTAGTTGATAAGAGTTCAATAATTTGAATTTAGAATAGCCTGAACATGTGAAAGCTGGTTTGGTGTCCCTAGGTTGAACGGTGCAGTTATTTTATGCAGATCTGTAGTTGATAAAGATCTTATAAAGAGTGAAGTTAGGATAGCCTTAATGTTTTAAAGTTGGTCATGTAGAAAGACCATTTTGAATAGCTACCTCTGTATTCCTATGGTTCTCATTCAAACCCCATGTTTATTTCTACCAATTGTACGTGTATATATAGTATCAAATCTTTTGACAAGCAATCTAAATTTAGATTTTAGAATAGTCTGAACATATCAATGTTGGTTTGGAGTTGATCATTTAAATGGTTAAAGAGGAGCTACTGTAAATGTAGATTATAAAATTTAAAAAAAGGTTACCATTCTAGTACATGGCACTTTCTTGCCATTGAAATGCATTGGTATCCATGGCAATGGCTTCGTTTGGGCATTTCAACGACGAGACATCTGACTTCAGTTAGCTGCTTTTCGTCACTCTAAACTCAGACAAACCGCTGTAACTTTTTATTGGTAGTAGATAATTATGTTCCGATTCCAGATTTAAATACCAGAGAAGTAGACCTCAATGTCATACACTCTAGGTTTTTATTTAAAGTGCTGGAAATGTGGTCAAAGTTGCAGATTTGTGTCAAAAGTTGTATTATTCACCATGAATGGATGTTGGAAGTCTGGGAGTTGATGTCACAATAGAACCTTTAGAACGTTGAATAAAAACTATGGAAGTAAATAAGGGACAAAAAGCTTAATAGTTTAAAAAGTACAAAAGCTATATAAAGTTGTATGCAAGCACATTGGTCCTGACCGCTCTGCACGTTTAAAGTTTGAATGGCGTTTCTAGCTTAAACGGTGTCAGAGAAGTAGCCTTCCAAATAATAATAATAATATAAAGTATGACAAATTTAAAGTGTGGTCTCGCGCTTAGCAAACCACACTAATAATTACATTGGTAATAGGGGTGTATGCAGTGCAGCAATCATACAGCAAGCATATAATGGTTTATGTCGTCATTCACAGGAAGCTGTAACCACAATGTACTGGATTCTACTTTCAGATACTACTGGGGCTCAGGGTTTTCTTGGCTCCCAAGACTCTTTGCTCTGGCCAAACCCTACGCCACTCCCTCGGACGTCAGGTTCTTGAGAGCAATGAGTCCAGATCGGAGTACCTCACAGATCTTTCACTGAATGCGAACACATTCAGGGCCATCTGATTGGTCCAGAAACCGATTGGGTTGGGCCAGAGTCAGAAAATGTGTGATTAAAGATATGTTTCTAAAATTCGTCATTGGCATGGACATTTTTAATTGGTTAGAGACGATGCAATTACCAATGACTTTATTTTGTACAACACCCATAGTGCCCCTTATCACCACAAACAACTTCAATGATAGCAGTCTCAGACTAAAGTATGTCGTGAACGACAGAGCAGCTGAATAATTTAGTGAGAGTCATCAGGCTAGCTCGGGACCGAGTCTTCTTCATAACTTATACATTATCTAGCCACTCTGGACCAAGCATCAAGCCAGTAAACTGAAAAAACTACCACTACACACCGGAACTGTTCAATGTGGAAACCAATCAAACTGTTAAAAACACATCGACTCAGTTTTCATATGAAAATCCACGAGTGTGGAGCCCTTACAACTAGGACCAGGAGTTTTCCCCCGGTCTGGTCACATTCTGAGGAAAAACTACTGGCCCTGCATTTCATTACGCCTGGTAGAGTAGTGTTAAATTGCCCCTAGACACTGATGTTGGGTCAGTTTAGCATTTCTTTCTACTAATGGTAAAGGTTAAGATTGTGGGAGAGGAAGCTGATCCTAGATCTGTACCAAGGAGACACTTCACCCTGGAACACTCAGGGCAGCCCAATATCCTGTGGCCTGCCACCAGTGTGGACAAGGAGATGCTTCTTCATGTTGCCGGACTGGGTGAAGGACTTCCCGCAGTAGACACATTGAAATGGTTTCTCTCCGGTGTGCACCCTCTCATGCATCTTCAGCTGGTGGCTGTGGGAGAAGCGCTTGGTGCAGTGGCTGCAGCCGTACGGTTTCTCCCCCGTATGGACCCGCATATGACTCCGCAGGTGCGCCGGCTGGTGGAAGGGCTTTCCACAGAGGCTGCACCGGAGTTGCCCCTTGGGCGAGTGAGACGTCAGCTGTTGTGGCTGCTTTTCTATGCCTTTCGGTGATGAAGTGGAGCCTCTGTTGAAATTCGGGAAGTGGGCTGGCTTCCCTCTTTGGGGAACCTGGTGGAGAGTAACCCTTGGGGATGAAAATCTGTTTCGTGTGGACAGTCCATTGAAATCTGACATCTTGGACCTTGATCCTACAGTTGTCCCTTGCTCTGCATGTTGAGTGTCAGGGGGACACTTTGTCTGTCCAGACTCCATTCCCCCTCTTCCTCTGTTGTCCACAAGTTGCCTGCTTTCTGAACAGACCTCTCCAGATGTCGTCTCTTGGCCAGTTATGCTCCATTCTGAACTCATATCTGCCTCCACTTTAATGGGAACTGAGTCCACCATCACCACATCAGGCAGCCAATCCAGAGAGCCTGAAGCAGACATGCAGACCCCAGAGTTACCAGGCGCCCCTCTCCTCCCTGGATGTTCAGACAGCCTTTTGGAGTTGTCAGTCTCTTGGTTCTCTGTCCATTGGGACAGGCTGTATTCTATGGGTTGATGGTCAGTTTCCCAGGTCACACCCTCAGCAACCTGATGGTCCTGTCTTGTTCTGTTGTATTGTGACGCTGGATGCTGGAACGTCTGGTTTTCAGGTTCTATATTGAGTGAGGTGTCTGGAGCTTTTTCTCGGTTGCCCTGCTGGTCCAGAAGGTCTGTGGGTTCAGTAGATGATGAAGAACCTGGTTCTGCCACAATGATCTTCTCACTGCTCTCACTGACTGGTTGGACAATCTCTGAAATGGGGAAAAGTAAAGCACAGCATCAGCTTCCTGTAGTGGAGACTGATTCTTCTTTGCCTTTTTAGTTATGGGTTATGACTAAGAAGTTAATCAAATACTGCAATAAACATTGAAGGATCGGTCAAGCAACAAAGTGTAAAGTGCATAGATTAGATAAGTTTAACAAAAATACCTTCTGTTCTGCTGGTGCCATGGTTCTCCATTTTGATAAGAGGTGCCTCCTGCATATCTGCCATCTGTGTTTTGTATTCATCAGGAACATTTTATTATAAAAATATTCCCAACGCCATTAGAAATATGGGAAAATAAAATACATTTGACCATGTCTATGACAACTGACCTGCATACCCCAATCCCGGTCTGTTGCTGTACGCCCAGAGTCTCTCCAGTTGGCTACATTCTGCGTAAAGTTGCTCCCTTCACTGTCGGCAAAACAATTCTGCACTGCACCAGAAAAGAACAACGCTCAAACGTCATATATTTCACATGACCCATTCATTTTAACGTTTTGAAATAAGTTTAAAACCTACAATATCCAAGTCTGTCTGTTGGCTTTTCTACGAAGTTCTCTCTTGCCCGGGTAAAATTATCGGTGTCCACGCGTCTGTGAACTGTGCGTCGCAGGACTCCCAATTTATCTGCGTTCCGTCGAGAATTCTGGAATTTTGTCAAAAGCAGCTTCCTCCGCAGGTTGTCGATTTCTTTCTGACTCTGGGAAATTTCCAACCGTAAGGCAGCATGGCCGTCATCTACAAGTTTGCAGATTTCGGCAACGGCTGCATTTGCCAAAACCTCAATGATGGAGGCTAGCTGAGCATGAAAGGCTACAGTATCGGACATCTTCTTGGCTCTATGTTAAACGCTTATGTTATAATAATTTGCATTGTTCAGTCAACGTCTTAAGACTTTTCCAACATAAACTGTACGCTTCTTCACACAACTCTTCTTGTTCCGGAAACAAGATGTCACCTACTTCCTGGATCGTTTTTCAAAATAAAGGTTGATTACACACGACGTATGTTGGTTCCAACATTGCTACCGGTTGCTGTATCATATTGTAGCTGCTCCTGAAAGGAATATTATATTTTTTAAAATCAGCCTTCTTTGACTTTCATTGAAGTAGTGAATTTAATCAAACACACACGTTGTCCTCCAAAAATGATTATTTTACTATTTAGTTCTACACAAAAAACAGAATTGGCATACAACCTAAAACGAACAAGTTAGTAAAACTTAGTAAATCAAAGAGTAGGCTACGGGTTAACTGAAGCACACAATGAGAATGCACTCTAATTCTAAACAATGTAACAGTAGAAAAATATATATTTGAAATGTAATACAGAATACAGTACCAGTCAATAGTTTGGACCCATCTACTCATTCCAGGGGTTTTCTTTATTTTCACTATTTTCTACATTGTAGAATAATAGTGAAGACATCAAAACTATGAAATAACACATATGGAATCATGTAGTAACCAAAAAAGTGTTAAACAAATCAAAATATATTTTAGATTTTACATTCTTAAAAGTAGCCACCCTTTGCTTTGACAGCTTTGCACACTCTTCGGCATTCTCTTAACCAGCTTCATGAGGAATGCTTTTCCAACCGTCTTGAAGGAGTTCCCACATATGCTGGGCACTCATCCCAAACCATCTCAATTGAGTTGTGGAGGCCAGGTCATCTGATGCAGCACTCTATCACTATCCTTCTTCGTCAAATAGCCTTTACACAGCCTGGAGGTGTGTTGGGTCATTGTTCTGTTGAAAAACAAATGATATCCCATCTCGTTTGCACTTATTGGGACTGGCATATCGCTGCAGAATGCTGTGGTAGCCATGCTGGTTAAGTGTGCCTTGAATTCTAAATAAATCACAGACAGTGTCACCAGCAAAGCACCCCCACACCATCACACTTCCTTCTCCATGCTTCACAGTTGGAACCACACATGCGGCGATCATCCGTTCACCTACTCTGAATCTCACAAAAAATCTCACATTTGGACTCATCAGAGCAAAGCACAGACTTCCCCCCAGTCATGTCCATTGCTCATGTTTCTTGGCCCAAGCAAAGTCTCTTCTTCTCATTGGTGTCTTTTAGTAGTGGCTTCTTTTCAGCAAATCGACCATGAAGGCCTGATTCAGTCTCCTCTGAACAGTTGATGTTGAGATGTTTCGAACTCTGAAGCATTTATTCTGGGCTGCAATCTGAGGTGCAGTGAACTCTAATGAATTTATCCTCTGCAGCAGAGGTAACTCTGGGTCTTCCTTTCCTGTCGTGGTCCTCATGAGAGCCAGTTTCATCATAGCGCTTGATGGTTTTTGCGACTGCACTTGAAGAAACTTTCAAAGTATTTTTTTGAACCTTTATTTAACTAGGCAAGTCAGGTAAAAACAAATTCTTATTTACAATGACAGCCTACCCCGGCCAAACCCTTACCCAGAATACGCTGGGCCAATTGTGAGCAGCCCTATGGGACTCCCAATCACGGCCGGTTGTGACACAGCCTGGAATCGAACCAGAGTCTGTAGTGACACCTCTAGCACTGAGACACAGTGCCTAAGACCGCTGTGTCACTCTGGAGCCCACTTGGGAATGAGTAGGTGTGTCCAAACATTTGACTGGTACTGTATATAAATAGCCAAAGGGATTTCTGATAGTCTTGAGTAATAGCTAAACACCTAAATAACATGTTGTCCTTCACAGTGACCTGTAACCACAATGTGCTGGATTCTCCTTTCACTAACTACTTGGGTTCAGGATCAGATCTCTGGAAAAGAAACACATAACAGGACAAAAGATTGTCAGACAAACCAGAATGGAATACATAGAATATGAATGCACAAGTAAAGAATCTTAGGTCTATGGGACACAGACCCTTTTTGAGGTGTTTGCACACAGTGTTGACATACAATGATGTTTGCAAGACTGTAACAACCAATCACAGAATGAGATTCAAGACGTTCCTTTATCTGGAAAGATTTTTTTGGGAAACATGGTTCATGAAACTGTCCTCAAAGCATACTAACCTTCCCTGTGGAGTACTTCCTGAAAACATAATTTGTCAGCATTGTATTGAAGGTTCGGCAGACCAGAAACAGGTTCCAGTTGCCTCACTTCCCCTCCACACACAACAGGATTGTTTATTGAGATATATAAATAACTCAGCAATAAAAGAAACATCCCTTTTTCAGGACCCTGTCTTTCAAAGATAATTCATAAAAATCCAAATAACTTCATAGATCTTCATTGTAAAGGGTTTAAACACCGTTTCCCATGCTTGTTCAATGAACTATAAACAATTAATGAACATGCACCTGTGGAACGGTCGTTAAGACACTACCAGCTTACAGACGGTAGACAATTAAGGTCACAGTTATGAAAACTTAAGATACTAAAAAGAGGCATTTCTACTGACTCTGAAAAACACCAAAGAAAGATATCCAGGGTCCCTGCTCAACTTTGTGAACGTGCCTTAGGCGTGCTGCAAGGAGGCATGAGGACTGCAGATGTGGCCAGGGCAATAAATTGCAATGTCCGTACTGTGAGAAGCCTAAGACAGCTCTACAGGGAAACAGGATGGACAGCTGATCGTCCTCGCAGTGGCAGATCACGTGTAACAACACCTGCACAGGATCGGTACATCTGAACATCACACCTGTGGGACAGGTACAGGATGGCAACAACAACTGCCAGAGTTAAACCAGGAACGCACAATCCCTCTATCAGTGCTCAGACTGTTCGCAATAAGCTGAGAGAGGCTGGTCTTAGGGCTTGTAGGCCTGTTGTAAGGCAGGTCTTCACCAGACATCACCGGCAACAACGTTGCCTATGGGCACAAACCCATCGTCGCTGGACCAGACAGGACTGGCAAAAAGTGCTCTTCGCTGACGAGTCGCGGTTTTGTCTGACATGGGGTCATGGTCGGAATCCGCATTTATCGTTGAAGGAATGAGCGTTACACCGAGGCCTGTACTCTGGAGCGGTATCGATTTGGAGGTGGAGGGTTCGTCATGGTCTGGGGCGGTGTGTCACAGCATCATCGGATTGAGCTTGTTGTCATTGCAGGCCATCTCAACGCTGTGCGTTACAGGGAAGACATCCTCCTCCCTCATGTGGTACCCTTCCTGCAGGCTCATCCTGACATGACCCTCCAGCATGACAATGCCACCAGCCATACTTCTCGTTCGTTCTGTGCATGATTTTATGCAGGACACGAATGTCAGTGTTCTGCCATGGCCAGCAAAGAGCCATTGAGCATGTCTGTGACCTGTTGGATCGGAGGGTGAGGGCTAGGGCCATTCCCCCCCCCAGAATTGTCCAGGAACTTGCAGGTGCCTTGGTGGAAGAGTGGGTAACATCGCACAGCAAGAACTAGCAAATCGGGTGCAGTCCATGAGGAGATGCACTGCAGTAGTTCATGCAGCTGGTGGCCACACCAGATACTGACTGTTGCTTTTGATTTTCACCCCCCTTTGTTCAGGGACACATTATTCCATTTCTGTTAGTCACATGTCTGTGGAACATGTTCCGTTTATGTCTCAGTTGTTGAATCTTGTTATGTTCATACAAATATTTATACATGTTAAGATTGCTGTAAAAGCAGTTGACAGTGAGAGGACATTTCTTTTTTTGCCTAGGATATATATATATATATATATTTAACAGTGTCTAAAAGCATGATTTAGAAATAACTAACTATAGTTCGAATTTGACATTACCCAGGACTCCTGTAAGACTCCATATTGTTTCATCTGTAGGTGCTACATGCCAATACATGGTGTCATATGAAGCTAAATTGCTTGCTCTGTCATATGTATTTTGATTTCAATAACATTTCTTACATATATTTCGGAATATAGAAAAATATCAACATGAAGTGAAAAGATCCCACTTTTGTTTTGGCAAATTTTTCAATATATTATTGGACATAATACACTATGGGCATATCAAAGATACAGAGTGGAATCTCTGCTACTTTTAGAGTAATAAACACATTTTTAAGCATTACCAACAGAGTGAATGTGAAAATGGATTCAAAATAGTCACCTCTGCTGTTGATTTGCAGGATGTGCAATGACACTTTAAAAAAAATGTTTTTTTTAATTTGACCTTTATTTAACTAGGCAAGTCAGTTAAGAACAAATTCTTATTTTCAATGACGGCCTAGGAACAAAGGAGGGCTGTGATTGGTTACATTGTTAACTATGCCAAAGTATTTCAGTAAAAGAAGCCATAACTTTAAAGCTAGCAGAACTTTGAATTGAATTGTACATTATGTTTGTAAAAAAATTTTTTTAATGCCTAATAAAAAAACAAACATACTTTTAATATTCATTTATAAATATTCATAAATGAATGCAAGAAATGTGTTATTGCAATCAAAATACAGAGCAAGTGGTAAAGTTGTATATGACACTAAATGTTGCTTTGTAGCACCTACAACTGAAGCGTGGAGTCTTAGAAAGTAATACTGGGTCAGGCCAAAATGTCATAAATAATCAAACTTCAATTAATTACGCTTTAGGATACATATGTCAAATATATCCCAAAAATCCATCGTCCAAAGGACCATTCTATGGATTCTAATTATGGGACTAAATATCTCAGCAACGGTGAATAGAAAAGTGTTTTCCTAGGCAGAATATGATGGGAAGGGTAGAGGGGTATCAATACGGCTTTATCGAACTCTACAAATCCAACCATGTTAAACCCTGTATAAACGACAACCGTTGGCAGCTTACCATTCCAGTCAGCACTCTCTCTCCTTGTAACTGCTGGGTCGCCAGGTTCGTTTCCAGGGCAAGGAGTGTGCTGGCGTCTGGGAACCCTGCGCCTTCCTCCTCCTCATCCCTGCGTCCAAGTACGAACAGAGACGAGCAACAAACTCTCAACCACCAACAGGCCTTGCTCGCCCAGGCACCTGTCCAGTGCTTCCGGAAATCTGTTCACAATGATATAAAATCTATCTACATCGTTACAGTCTATCAGTCTGATAGGGAATCTGTCTTATTGACAGGTTAATGGAAATGTAGTCTTAATTATTGTACTTTGGTTCCCCACTGCACAAATACAAATTCATAAGGATGTAGCCAAGCGGTTAAGAGTGTTGAGCCAATAACTGAAAGGCCGCAGGTTGGACTCACCTAGCCGACAAGCTGAAAAATCTGTCAACGTGCCCTCGAGCACAGCACTTAACCCTAAATGCTCTTGTAAGTTGCTATGGATAAGAGCGTCTGCTAACTGACTAAAATACATTTAAGATCTTCACCTGTAATAACTTATACATGATCAATCCACGTTGGACCAAGCATCAAGCCAGTTGACCTGAACACACGACCACTACACACAGAGGGAAGCGTCCAATGAGGAAACCATTCAAAGTGAAAAACACATGGACCCAGTATTCATATATAAACCACAGTAGTGTTGAGACATTCCATTTACAACTAGGGCCAGGAGTTTTTCCCTGGCCTGGTCACCTGGTGAGGACAAACTCCAGGCCCTGCCTATCATTACACTGGGAGGAGTAGTGTGAAGTTGCCCTTAGATGCTGATGTTGGGTCAGTTTAAAGAATACAAAAAATCCACTAATGGTCAAGGTTAAGATTGTGGGAGAGGAAGCTGATCCTAGATCTGTATCTAGTCTGAACTATAGCCTGGAACACTCAGGGCAGCCCAACGTCCTGTGGCCTGCCGCCAGTGTGGACGAGGAGGTGCTTCTTCATGTGACAGGACTGAGTGAAGCACTTCCCACAGTAGACACATTGAAATGGTTTCTCTCCGGTGTGCACCCTCTCATGCCTCTTTAGCTGGTGGCTGTGGGAGAAGCGCTTGGGGCAGTGGCTGCAGCCATACGGTTTCTCCCCCGTATGGACCCGCATGTGCCTGCTTAGGTACGCCTGGGGGAAGGGCTTCCCGCAGAGGCTGCACCGGAGATATCTCTTGCTGGAGTGAGACGTCAGCTGTTGCGGCTGCTTTTCTATGCCTTTCGATGAAGAAGTGGAGCCTCTGTTGAAATTTGGGAAGGGGGCTGGCTTCCCTCTTTGGGGAACCTGTTGGAGAGTAACCCTTGGGGATGAAAAGCTGTTTCGGTTGGACAGTCCATTGATATCTGGAAACTTGGACCTTGGTCCTACAGTTGTCTCTTGCTCTACATGTTGAGTGTCAGGGGGACATGTTGTCTGTCCAAACTCCATTCCCCCTCTTCCTCTGTTGTTCACAAGCTGCCTGCTGTCTGAACAAACCTCTCCAGATGTCACCTCTTGGCCAGTTATGCTCCATTCTGAACTCATATCTGCCTCCACTTTAATGGGAACTGAGTCCACCATCACCACATCAGGCAGCCAGTCCAGAGAGCCTGAAGCAGACATGCTGACCCCAGAGTTACCAGGCACCCCTCTCCTCTCTGGATGTCCAGACAGCCTCTTGGAGTCTGGCCCTGCATTGTGAGGAGCATTCACAGTTGGGTTGTCAGTCTCTTGGTTCTCTGTCCATTGGGACAGGCTGTATTCTATGGGTTGATGGTCAGTTTCCCAGGTCACACCCTCAGCAACCTGATGGTCCTGTCTTGTTCTGTTGTATTGTGACGCTGGATGCTGGAACGTCTGGTTGTCAGGTTCTATATTGAGTGAGGTGTCTGGAGCTCTGTGTCTGTTGCCCTGCTGGTCCAGAAGGTCTGTGGGTTCAGTAGATGATGAAGAACCTGGTTCTGCCACAATGATCTTCTCACTGCACTCACTGACTGGTTGGACAATCTCTGAAATGGGTCAATGTAAAGCAGAGCATCAGCTTCCTGTAGTGGAGACGGATTCTTCTTTGCCTTACTTATTAGTTATGAGTTATGACCAAGAAGTTAATAAAATACTGAAATAAACATCGACAAATTTACTTAACATGTAAATTGCATAGGGTTGGATTAGTTTCAACAACAACACATACCTTCTATTGTACTGGTGTCAAGGTTCTCCATTTTGACACAAGTTTCCTCTTGCATATCTGCCATCTGTGTTTTGTATTCATCAGAAACCTTTAATTAATAACATATCCACAACAGCACTTGAAATATGATTAAACAATAATACATTTGACCATGTCTATGACAACTGACCTGCATGCCCCCATTATGGTCTGTCGCTGTGCGTCCTGCGTCTTTCCAGGTAGTGACATCCTGCATGAAGTTGCCCTCTTCAATGTCGTCAAAACGATTCTTCACTGCACCAAACAAGAGAAACCCTCGTAAACGTTATAGATTCTACATTACCAACCATTTTTTAAAAAGTGTTTAAATAAGGTAAAAAACCTACAATATCCAAGTCTGCCTGTCGACTTCACTACAAAGCTCCCTCTTCCCCGGGCAACATGATTAGTGTCCACGTGCCTGTGAACTGTGCGTCGCAGGGCTCCAAATCTCTCTGCGCTCCGTCGAGAAGTCTGACATTTTGTCAAAACCAGCTTCCTCCGCAAGTTCTCAATTTCTTTCTGGCTATGGGAAATTTCCAAACGTAAAGCAGCATGGCCGTCATCTACAAGTTTGCAGATTTCGGCAACGGCTGCATTCGCCAATACCTCGACGATGGAGGCTAGCTGAGCATGAAATGCGACAGTATCGGACATGTCCTTAGCACTATGTTTATGTTAAACACTTATGTTATAGTAATTTGCATTGCAGTGTAAAGTCAACGTCTTCAGACTACACAGTTCACACCATAGAGCATTGAAGACAATTGTAGTTGTTTTTGTTCTGCTACTTCCTGGATCGTTCTTCAAAATAAAAAAAGTTTGCTTTTCAAAATAAAGGTTGGTTACACACACACACACACACACACACGATTTACCTTAGTTCAAACTTCCAACATTGCCACCTGCTGCTGTATCATATTGTTGCTGCTATTAAAAGGAATCAAATTGTTAAAAATTTTGAACTAAGTGAATAAAAATATAACAAGCACACGTCGTCCTTCAACAATTTTACTAATAAGTTAAAGTAAAAAAATATAGACTCAGCATACAACCTGAATTTAAAAGGAATACATGTATTCCTTCAGTTAAAAATAAGTCAATCAAGAGAGAAAGCTAAGGGTTAGTAGTCTCCAAACTAACTGAAGCACCGCACTGAGAATGCATTCTAATTCTGAACAATGTAACAGTAGAAATAAAAATCTGACTATATATATATATATATATATATTTTTTTTTTTTTAATAAATTACAAATCTGTATAAAGAAATTACTAACTAGATGGTAACTTTACATGAAGTAAAGTTCTGGGGCTTGCTTTAGCTCCTTAAAGTGGAAGAAGTTGAACCAGTTTTACTTTACTATTTAAAGCAAAGCATTTACTTTAAATAGCGCATTCGGAAAGTATTCAGACCCCTTGACTTTTATCACATTCTGTTACTTTACAGCCTTATTCTACAATGGATTAAATAGTCCCCTGCCCCCCTCAATCTACACACAATACCCCATAATGACAAAGAAAAAACAGGTTTTTAGAAAATGTTGCAAAAAAAAAAAAGAATAAAACTGAAATATGACATTTACATAAGTATTCAGACCATCACTCAGTACTTTATTGAAGCACCTATGGCAGTGATTACAGCCTCAAGTCTTCTTGGGTTTGACGCTACAAGCTTGGCACACCTGTATTTGGAGAGTTTCTCCCATTCTTCTCTGCAGATCCTCTCAAGCTCTGTCAGGTTGGATGGGGAGCGTCACTGCACAGCTATTTTCAAGTCTCTTCAGAGATCGATCGGGTTCAAGTCCGGGCTCTGGCTGGGCCACTCAAGGACATTCAGAGACTGCTCCTATAGCCACTCCTGCGTTGTCTTGGCTGTGTGCTTAGAGTCATTGTCCTGTTGGAAGCTGAACCTTCACCCTCAGTCTGAGGTCCTGAGCGCTCTGGAGCCGGTTTTCATCAAGGACCTCTCTGTGCTTTGCTCCATTCAGCTTTCCCTCGATCCAGACTAGTCTCACAGTCTCTGCCACTGAAAAACTTCCCCAAAGCATGATGCTGCCACCACCATGCTTCACCGTAGGGAGGGTGCCAGGTTTCCTCCAGACGTGACACTTGGCATTCAGGACAAAGAGTTCAATCTTGGTTTCATCAGACCAGATAATCTTGTTTCTCATGGTCTAAGAGACTTTAGGTGCTATCATGTGCATTTTACTGAGAAGTGGCTTATGTCTGTCCACTGTAGCCTAAAGACCTGATTGGTGGAGTGCTGCAGAGATGGTTGTCCTTCTGGAAGGTACTCCCATCTCCACAGAGGAACTCTAGAGCTCTGTTAGAGTGCCCATCCGGCTCTTGGTCACCTCCCTGACCAAGGCCCTTCTCCCCCGATTGCACAGTTTTGCCGGGCGACCAAGAAGAAGAGTCTCGGTGGTTCTAAACTATTTCAATTTAAGTATGATGGGGGTCACTGTGTTCTTGTGGACCTTCACAGTGCTGCAGACATTTTTTTGGTACCTTTCCCCAGATCTGTGCCTCGACACAATTCCTTCAACCTCATTGCTTGGTTTTTGCTCTGACATGCACTGTGAACTGTGGGACCTTATGGACAGGTGTGTGCCTTTCCAAATCATGTCCAATCAATTGAATTTACCACAGGTGGACTACAATCAAGTTAAAGAAAGATCTCGAGGATCTATGGAAACAGGGTGCAACTGAGCTCAATTTCTAGTCTCATAGCAACGGGTCTGATTACTTATGTAAATAAGGTATTTTTTAAAATGTTTTATACATTTCTAAAATCCTGTTTTCACTTTGTCATTATAGTGTAGTGTGTAGATTGAAAAAATAATAATTTAATCCATTTTAGAATAAGGTTGTAACGTAACAATGTGGAAAAAGGGAAGGGGTCTGAATACTTTCTGAATGCACTGTAGTCAAGTTATATTAGGTAAAACAATTGGTCTGATTACTTTGACAGACTACTATATCAACCTTATTGCTTTGGATTGTATGGCAGTAAGATCACAATGTCTAAACTACAGTTGAGTGTGAAAACTGAAAGAAGAAAGACATAGATCTGTCAGACGATGGAAATAAAAGGCTGGATTATGTAGACAACACTCGTAGGAAAGCAAAGCAACTCAATCCATGCTGGGGGTTTCAGATAAATAGATGCATTTGGTAAAAATGTCAATAAAGTTTGATTTTAGTTTAATGATGATGTAATGATCAAACAGTACAGAGTATTCATAGGTCTGTTGTTCAAAGTGAGATAGAAAATGCTTTCTGAATATGAAGACTTTCTGTTGTGGTGGAAGGGAGGAACTCATAAGGAATTAGAAACATTTAGGCTATTATTTGGGGAGGGAAATATGATGGTCCATCTAGTGATGACATCATTTTTAAAGTATTTTAGTGGTAGTTGAACTATTTGAATGAAAAGAAAAGCAGGGGCATGACATTTTAGGCCGAGCCCTACCCATGCTGGTGACGCTCAGGACCTACCCTACCGTAGCCCGATTTCTCAACACAAAATAAGAAACACAGTAACTTCCTCCATTAGTATCAGTAGCTAATCTCGGTTTGTCCCTTGCTTCCTGCACTGCCCCATGCTCTCCTCTGCATGTGTGAGTACCCATAGTAACAGCTACATTTGGGCTGCTCAATGACGAGACAAGAGAGCTGTTAGCTAACTACTTTTCGTCACTCTAAACCCCGACAACAGCTGTACGCTTTTATGGAAATGCTAATTTATGCACATTTGTAGTTAGTTTTTAAATGTTTTAAATATTTTTTTTAGTTAGGATGGCCTCAACATGTGAAAATTGGTTTGGTGTCTCTAACTTGGAACAGTTCAATAGTTACTTTTACAGATAATTTTATGCAAATGGTAGTTATAGTCTATCAGTTTTAAAGATTTTTAAGGGTAGGATAGCCCGAATGTTTTAAAGTTTGGTCTTGTAGCTTAATTGGCCAAGGTGCCAGACTGTTTTGAATATCTACCTCTGTATTCCTATAGTTCTCATCCAAACCCATGTTCATTTATGAAACATTTTATTGGTTATAGTTTTAAAAAGTATATACAGTACTAGCTCTGGCCCCCCAATGGTGGAACAAACTCCCTCACGACGCCAGGACAGCGGAGTCAATCACCACCTTCCGGAGACACCTGAAACCCCACCTCTTTAAGGAATACCTAGGATAGGATAAAGTAATCCTTCTCACCCCCTTAAAAGATTTAGATGCACTATTGTAAAGTGGCTGTTCCACTGGATGTCATAAGGTGAACACACCAATTTGTAAGTCGCTCTGGATAAGAGCGTCTGCTAAATGACTTAAATGTAATGTAAATGTACTAGTCAAAAGTTTGGACACACCTACTCATTCAAGGGTTTCTTTATTTTACTATTTTTTACATTGTAGAATAATAGTGAAGACATCAAAACTATGAATTAACATATGGAATCATGTAGTAATTCAAAAAATAGTTAATATAAAATATATTTTATATTCTTCAAAGCAGCCACTCTTTGCCTTGATGACAGCTTTCTCAGGATGGTACGGAAGGTTCCGCTACCAGAGACAGGTTCCAGCAGCCTCTCCTCCCGTCCACACGCAGCATATCCCAGAAGATCCCCACACCAGCGACTCCAGAGGAAGCTGCAAAGACAAAAATAATTCAGTGGTTTCCATATTGTATCTGTATATAGATCAGGTGCTAGTCCGGAACAATCAGTTTGGCCGCTAAGCAGTGGTATGTATGTATGTTATATATATATACAGAGAGAGAGTAAAGTCACCTAAGCTGCATGTCCAAGTCTAGAAGACATTTATATTAATCTATTATATGAATTTTCATCACAAAAAAAATCATTAGCATCATGTATGGATAATCAAAAACAATGAGTGAACGGTTTCAAATCTGATATTATGAAAGTAGGAAGGTGATTTTCTGCCTGTTCTAGGTTAGATAAACCAACAGGTACTGTTACTTACCTCCAGGAGATGAGGTTTCCCCAGACCATGGTACCTCTGGGGATTCTGGGAATAAAGAAGAGGTGAGTGAGTAGCTTGGTACGAGAGTACTGGTGCACATCCTAACTGGTTTAGCTTACTCGAAACACATGGATGGAAAATAATAAATCAAGAGAGAATTCTGATTGAATTGAATGGATTCTAATTCTATTCATTCTAATTCTGGGACTCAAAAACAAATTGCCACTCTGAATAGGTTTTCCTAGGCTAAATATTATGGAAAGTGTAAAGTGATACCAAGATAGCTCTAGAAAGCCGCTGATAAATCTAACCATAATAAACCCTCTATAAAGTCAACCATTGACAGCCTACCATTCCAGGTCAGCACTCTCGCCTTGCACCTGTTGGGTCGCCAGATCTGTTTCAAGGGCCAGGAGTGTGCTGGCACCCAGGGAACCTGTGGCTCTTCTCTTCTGCCATGTCGATGTCCAGAAAGTGACAGTCATCGTCACACTCTTCCCTGCACCCTCCTCCTCCCTATGTCCAGGTACGAGATGAGCCGAGCAATGCGTTCTCGACCACCAACAGGCCTAGCTCACCCAGACACCTGTCCAGAGCTTCCTGAATTGTTAATTGCTGTTCTTTGGTTTACCACTGCACCAATACAAATTCATGAGGATGTTTAAAATCTTCACCTGTAATAACTTATACATTATCAATCCACTCTGGACCAAGCATCAAGACAGCTGACCTGAAAACACTACCACTACACACCGAGGGTAGTGTTCAATGTGGTAACTATCCAAACTGTTAAAAACAAAGACCCAGTATGCATATTAAAACACAGTAGTGTTGAGCCATTCCCCTTACAACTAGGGCCAGGAGTTTTTCCCTGGTCTGGTCACGTGGTGAGGAAAAACTCCTGGCCTTGCCTATAATTACACCAGGCGGAGTAGTTTGAAGTTGCCCCTACACACTGATCTTGGGTCAGTTTTAGATGTTTTCCTACTAATGGTTAAGGTTTGGATTGGAGAAGAGGAAGCTGATCCTAGATCTGTACCAAGGGGAAATTTCACCCTGGAACACTCAGGGCAGCACAATGTCCTGTGGCCTGCCACCAGTGTGGACGAGGAGGTGCCTCTTCATGTGACTAGACTGGGTGAAGCACTTCCCGCAGTAGACACAGTGAAATGGTTTCTCTCCGGTGTGGACTCTCTCATGCATCTTCAGCTGGTGCCTGTGGGAGAAGCGCTTGGTGCAGTGGCTGCAGCCATACGGTTTCTCCCCCGTATGGACCCGCATATGACTCCGCAGTTGCGCCGGCTGAGGGAAGGGCTTTCCACAGAGGCTGCACCGGAGTTGCCTCTTGGGCGAGTGAGATGTTAGCTGTTGCGCCTGCTTTTCTTTGCCTTTCGATGAAAAATTGTAGCCTCTGTTGAAATTCAGGAAGGGGGCTGGCTTCCCTCTTTGGGGAACCTGGAGGAGAGTAACACTTGGGGATGAAAAGCTGTTTGGGGAGGACAGTCTGTTGAAATCTGACATCTTGGACATTGATCCTACAGTTGTCGCTTGCTCTGTGTTTTCAGTGTCAGGGGGACACTTTGTCTGTCCAGACTCCATTCCCCCTCTTCCTCTGTTGTCCACAAGTTGCCTGCCGTCTGAACAGACCTCTCCAGATGTCGCCTCTTGGCCAGTTATGCTCCATTCTGAACTCATATCTGCCTCCACTTTAATGGGAACTGAGTCCACCAGCACCACATCAGGCAGCCAGTCCAGAGAGCCCAAAGCAGACATGCTGACCCCTGAGTTACCTGGCGCCCCTCTCCTCTCTGGATGTCCAGACAGCCTCTTGGAGTCTTGCCCGGAATTGTGAGGAGCATTCACAGTTGGGCTGTCAGTCTCTTGGTTCTCTGTCCATTGGGACAGGCTGTATTCTATGGGTTGATGGTCAGTTTCCCAGGTCACACCCTCAGCAACCTGATGGTCCTGTCTTGTTCTGTTGTATTGTGACGCTGGATGCTGGAACGTCTGGTTGTCAGGTTCTATATTGAGTGAGGTGTCTGGAGCTCTGTGTCTGTTGCCCTGCTGGTCCAGAAGGTCTGTGGGTTCAGTAGATGATGAAGAACCTGGTTCTGCCACAATGATCTTCTCACTGCTCTCACTGACTGGTTGGACAATCTCTGAAATGGGTCAATGTAAAGCACAGCATCAGCTTCCTGTAGTGAAGACGGATTATTTTTTGCCTTATTTATTAGTTATGGCTTATGACTAAGATGTTTATCAAATACTGCAATAAAGGCTCTACTCAACAATGTGTAAATGGCATAGATTTGATTAGTTGCATAAAATGACCTTCTGTTCTGCTTGAGCCAAGGTTCTCCATTTTGATAAGAGGTGACTCTTGCATATCTGCCATCTGTTTTGTATTCATCAGAAACATTTGATTAGAAAAATATCCCCGACACCATTTGAAATGAGAAAACAAATCATCAATTTGACCATGTCTATGACAACTGACCTGCATGCTCCCATCCTGGTCTTTAGCTGTGCGTCTTGCGTCTTTCCAGTTCGTGACATCCTTTGTGAAGTTGTCCCCTTCATTGTTGGAAAAACGATTCTCCACTGCACCAGAAAAAAATAAACAATCATAAACGTTGTATATTCTACATGACAAATTATTTTGAACGTGTTTCAATAAGGTAAAAAACCTACAATATCCATGTCTGCCTGATGACTTTCCAACGAAGCTCGCTCTTGCTCGGGCAACAAGATCGGTGTCGCGCCTGTGAACTGTGCGTCGCAGGGTTACGAATTTCTCTGCGCCCCGTTGAGAACTCTGGTATTTTGTCAAAAGCAACTTCCTCCGCAGGTTATCAATTTCTTTCTGGCTATGGGAAATTTCCAAACGTAAGGCAGCATGGTCATCATCTACAAGTTTACAGATTTCGGCAACGGCTGCATTCGCCAAAACCTCAATTATTGAAGCTAGCTGAGCATGAAAGGCGACGCTATCGCACATGTCCTTGGAACTATGTAAATATTTAACAATTATGTTATAGTAATTTGCAGTATTCAGTCAATGTTTTGAGAAATCAAAGTTCACAATGTAGACGGTAGACTACACACACAGAAATGAATTCCGGAAACAAAACTAGGGCTACTTCCTGAATTGTTTTTCAAAATAAAGGTTTTTTTTTTAAATAAAAAATTGGTTACACACACGACTTGTTAGTTCTACCTTTCAACGTTGCCACCCGCTGCTCTATCATGTTGTTGGTGCTACTAAAATGAATCGAATGTTTTGAAAATCCGCCTTCCTTGTCCTCCAAAAACGATTTCACTATTAAGTTCAAATACAAAAATATAGAATCCGCAAACAACCTGAATTTAAAGAGAATAAATATATTTATTCGGTTAAAAATAAGTAAATAAAAGAGTAGGCTAAGGTTTAGTAGTCTCAAAACGAACTGAAGCACCGCACTGAGAAAGCACACATGTTAATCTGTAAATATAATGGTTAAATAGCCAATGGGAATCCTAGCTAACAACATTTCATTGTTTGTTTTTACAAATTAGAATATTGTAAATGAAAAAAAAAAACATTGCTAACTTTAAAGTTGTGGGGCTTGCTTTAGCTCTAAAATTATTTTGTGGTAGTGGATGTAGTATAAAAAGTTAACTATTTATATAGTTATAGTTAAATGTTTTAAATCATTTCAAGTTGCAATGGCCTGAACATGTCAAAGTTGGTTTGGTCTAACGTTTCAAGAGTTTACTGTTTGTGAGTTATTTTATGCTAATTTCTGCAAATTGATATAGTTATAGTCAATAACAGTTTAAAATAATTTTAAATTAGGATAGCCTGAACATTTTAATGTTGGTCTGGTAGTTTAATTGGCCAAGGAGCAAGACCGTTTTCAATAGCTACCTCTGTATTCGTATGGTCCTCATTCAAACCGATGTTAATTTATGCAAATTGTAAATGGTTATGGTTAAAAAAGTATATATAAGAATAAAAAAATATTTTGACAAGCAATCTAAGTATGGTCAGACCGAACCTGTCAACGTTGGTTTGGAGTTGATAGCTTAAAATGGTGAAAGAGGAGGTTTAAACCAAAAAAAAACATTTTTTTTGTCCATTCCATTCTAGTCTATGGCCCATTTTTCTGCAATTGAAATGCATTGGTATCCATAGCAACAACTCCGTTTGGGCTGCTGAAGGATGAGACAAACAGCGGTATCTTTTGATTGGTAGTAGATAATTATGTTCTGATTCCAGATTTAAATACCAGAGAAGTAGACCTCAATGTCATACCCTCTAGGTTTTTATCTAAAGTGCTGGAAATGTGGTCAAAGTTGCTGATTTGTGTCAAAAGTTGTATTATTCACCATGAATGGATGTTGGAAGTCTGGGAGTTGATGTCACAATAGGACCTTTAGAATGTTGAATAAAACCTAAAAAAGTGAATAAAGGCCTAAAAGCTTAGTAGTTTAAAAAGTACAAACGGGGCACTAGAGAGGTGCAGTGGTCAAAGGCACTGCAACTCAGTGCAAGAGGCGTCACTACAGACACCCTGGTTGGAATCCAGGTTGTGTCACAACCGGCCATGATTAGGAGTCCAATAGGGCGGCGCACAATTGTCCCAGCGTCGTCCGGGTTTGGCCTGTGCAGGCCGTCATTGTAAATAAGAATTTGTTCTTATCGGACTTGCATATTTAAATAAAGGTTAAATTAAAAATTAAAAAATATTTAAAGAGTTCTATGCATGCACACTGGTCCTAACCTCACAGCACATTTAACGTTTGAATGACGTTTCTAGCTTAATTAAAAGGTGTAAGAGGAGTAGCCTTCCAAATAATAATAAAATGAAGTATGACAAAGATTTAAAATGGGGTCTCTTCCATCACAAGCCCCCTTTCATAATCACATTGGTAATAGGGCTGTATGCAGCGCAGCGACTATGTAATGGTTTATATCGTCATTTAAAGTAACCTGCAACCACAAAATACTGGCTTCACCTACTCTCAGATACTACTGGTGCTCAGGGTTTTCCTGGCTATCAAGGCTACTTGCTCCTGCCAAACTCTACGCCACGCCCACGGATGTCAGTTTTTCTCCGCAATGAGTCTGGATCTGAGTACCTCTCCGAACATTCACCACCGAATGCAAACGCATCTGGGTCTGTCTGATTGGTCCAGAAACCGATGGGTTGGGCCAGAGCCAGAACACACTGGACTAAAACTACGGTTAGAACATATTTTATTGGCTTGAATAATCTGATTGATTCAAGACAATCCAATCGCTGATAACTTTATTTTATACAACAGCCCTAGTGCCCCTCATCACCACAAACAACTTCAATGAAGGCAGTCTCAGACTAAAGTATGTAGTGAACGACAGCAGCTGAAGAATTTAGTGTGAGTCCTCAGGCTAGCTCAGGATCAGATCTCTGTAAAATGAACAAATTGTCAGACAAGCCAGAAATAGAAATAATGGAATACGAATGCACAAGTAAATTATATAAAACCTATGGGACACAGACATGAGGTGTTTGTGCGCAGTGTTGACATACAATAATGTTTGTAACAATGTAACAACCAATATTTTAATGAGATTTGCGACCCAAATTTTTTTTTGGGGAAAGGTATGGTATAAATAATGAAATTCTCCTCAGAGCACTGCATGACATTGAATCGATGAGTTACTATCCCCAAAAATTGCTTGTGTCCCATAATATTTTATACTAACTTTCACTATGGAGTACTTACTAAGGATTTCATTTCTCAGGATGGTGTAGAAGGTTCCAAAGACCAGAGAGCCTCTCTTCCTGTCCACATGCAGCACATCCTGGAAGATCCACTCCCTAAGCAGTGGTGTTAAATACATAAAAAATAATAGTAAAGCTACATTTCAAACTGTAGAGTATAAACTCAGCAAAAAAATAAACGTCCTCTCACTGTCAACTGCATTTTCAGCAAATGTTTAAATATTTGAATGAACATAAGATTCAACAACTGAGACATAAAAACATAAACTGAACAAGTTCCACAGACATGTGACTAACAGAAATGGAATTATGTGTCCTTGAAAAAAAGTAACAGTCAGTATCAGGTGTGGCCACCAGCTGCATTAAGTACTGCAGTGCATCTCCTCCTCATGGACTGCACCAGATTTGCCAGTTCTTGCTGTGAGATGTTACCCCACTCTTCCACCAAGGCACCTTCAAATTCTCAGACATTTCTGGAGGGAATGGCCCTAGCCCTCACCCTCCGATCCAACAGGTCCCAGACCTGCTCAATTGGATTAAGATCTGGGCTCTTCGCTGGCCCTGCAGAACACTGACATTCCTGTCTTGCAGGAAATCACACACAGAATGAGCAGTATGGCTGGTGGAATTGTCATGCTGGAGGGTCATGTTAGGATGAGCCTGCAGGAAGGGTACCACATGAGGGAGGTCTTCCCTGTAACGCACAGAGTTGAGATTGCCTGCAATGACAACAAGCTCAGTCCGATGATGTGACACACCGCCCCAGACCATGACGGATCCTCCACCTCCAAATCGATCCCACTCCAGAGAACAGGCCTCGGTGTAACGCTCATTCCTTCGACAATAAACGCAAATCCGACCATCTTCCCTGGTGAGACAAAACCGCTACGCGTCAGTGAAGAGCACTTTTTGCCAGTCCTGTCTGGTCCAGTAACGGTGGGTTTGTGCCCATAGGAGACGTTGTTGCCGGTGATGTCCGGTGAGGACCTGCCTTACAACAGACCTACAAGCCCTCAGTCCAGCCTCTCTCAGCCTATTGCGAACAGTCTGAGCACTGGTGGAGGGATTGTGCGTTCCTGGTGTAACTCGGGCAGTTGTTGTTGCCATCCTGTACCTGTCCCGCAGGTGTGATGTTCGGATGTACCGATCCTGTGCAGGTGTTGTTACACGTGGTCTACCAATGTTAGGATGATCAGCTGTCCGCCCTGTAGCGTTGTCTTAAGCATCTCACAGTACGGACATTGCAATTTATTGACCTGGCCACATCTGCAGTCCTCATGCCTCCTTGCAGCATGCCTAAGGCACGTTCACGCAGATGAGCATGGACCCTGGGCATCTTTTTTTGTGTGTTTTTCAGAGTCAGTAGAAAGGCCTCTTTAGTGTCCTAAGTTTTCAGAACTGTGACCTTATTTGCCTACCGTCTGTAAGCTGTTAGTGTCTTAACAACCGTTCCACAGGTGCATGTTCATTAATTGTTTATGGTTCATTGAACAAGCATGGGAAACAGAGTTCAAACCCTTTACAATGAAGATCTGTAAAATTATTTGAATTTTTACTAATTCTCTTTGAAAGACAGGGTCCTGAAAAAGGGACGTTTCTTTTTTTGCTGAGTTTATTTATATTAGTCTATTTATTATATGAATGTTAATCTAAGCAATTATTTTCAGTAGCACACCGGTTTCACATCTGATATTATGAAAGCAGGAAGGTGATTTTCTGCTTGTTCTATGTGAGATAAATCTACAGGTGATGAGGTTTCCCCAGACCATGGTAGTTGTGGGGTGAGTGAGTAGCTTGGTTCTACAATGCTGGTGAACATCTTAACCTGTCTAGCCTACTCAAAACAGTCACAATGGAAATAAATAAACCATAGAGAATTCTGTTTGAATGGGTTCTATAAATTCTAATTTTGGGACTCAGAAACTCATTGCAACTGGCATGTGAATAGACAAGTGTTTTTCTAGGCAGCATTTGATGTAAATGGTAAAGGGGTATCAATATAGTTCAATAAAGCCCTCTATAAAATCAACAATATTAAATCCAACCACCTACCATTCCAGTCAGCACTCTCCCTCCTTGTACCTGCTGGGTCGCCAGGTCCATTTCCCAGGGCCAGGGGTGCGCTGACATCTGGGAACCTGAGGCGGCCATGTCTGAGGGTGGTCTTGTCCTTCCCTGCCTTCAATTGTACTACTTGTGGTCTTGCCCTTCCCTGCCTTCAATTGTACTACTTGTGGTCTTGCCCTTCCCTGCCTTCAATTGTACTACTTGTGGATTCAGACAGAGGCCCAATCCTGTGGTTCATTGCCTTGGTGCTTAATTATATTCACTAATAACTTTAGTGAAATGGGCAGGTAGCCTAGTGGTTGGAGCGTTGGGCCAGTAACCAAAAGTTTTCTAGATTGAATCCCCGGGCTGACAAGATAAAAAAAAATCTGTCGTTCTGCGCCTGAACAAGGCAGTTAACCCACTGTTCCTAGGCTGTCATTGTAAATAAGAATGTGTTCTTAACTGACTTGCCTAGTTAAATAAAGGTTCACAAAAAAAAGCCTAAACTTGTGATTTACAACACCCTACTAGTAGGACTTCAAGAAATGCCTTGGCATTTCCCCCCAAATATGCTCTCACACGCGTATAGTATGCAACCCAGACTTGACAAAAGCCCTGAGTGATGCCAACTTTCAACTTTGGCATACTCTAGGGTTCAGGACCTTTTCAGACCGGTTTCATCAGAACACAACTTCACTGAAATACTCTCAAGAACTCTGCAGTGAATTCAATGTGCCAAGATCCAATTTAAATATCTTCAAATTAGACACCTCAATTTCTCATGTCACTTCCAAGAGGAGGTTTAGAGCTCAGCTCAATGAAGTTGAGACCCTTCTTGCTACAGCACAATCCATCAAAGGCAAAATCTCCTATATCTTTAGACTCCCATCTGAGAATGTGGGCTCTTCCTTTACTCCTTTGAAAATAATCTGAGAAAAGGACCTTTGACTATCAGTGAGGAGTTATGGACGGATGTTTGCGACAGGCTATACTGCTCCTCTACTAATATAAAAATGAAATCATCTATTTTTTAAAATGTTGTACAAATTGTATTACACCACAGTGAGACTCCATAGAATACAGACATGTCTCCTGATTGTAAAAGATGTACATCTGAAAGCAGTGGAGGCTGCTGAGGGGAGGACGATTTGTAACAACTGGAACGGAGTAAATGGCACATAGAAAACATGTGTTTGATACCATTCCACCAATTCTGCTCCAGCCATTACCACGAGCCCATCGTCCCCAATTAAGGTGCCACCAACCTCCGGTGTCTGAAAGTGGATCTTACATGCATGTGTTTTGGCATTGCGGGGAGATGGACAGATTTAGGAAATCTATACATACTGCTGCAAATAAAATATTAGATGTAGTTTGATATGACCCCGTGGCTATCTTCTTAATGCTTAGCAGGACTTTGTTCTTGATCTAAACAGAGAAAATGGGTTTATGACTATCACATACTTTGCTAAAAAATGTATTCTACCAAGGTGGGCTTCTAATTCCTGTCCTACATTTAAAATGTGGATTGACCAGGTTGTTGACTTTCTTCCTCTTGAAAAGCTCACTTGTGACGTCCGCGAGAGACGGCGCAGGTTCAATTGACTCTGGTCTCCACTACTCAACTATATTTCAAACTGGACAGAATGGGGAGATTAAGGAAATGTGTGTATATACATGCTGTAAAACAAGTTATTTGCTCGTTGTCTCAGTTAAAGCTGGAAATAGCTAACACGTTCACAGATAGTACTGCTGCAAATGTGTTGTTTGTTTATTTTTTATTTCTGCCACATCTGTGAATGTGGATTGTTTTGTTTGTTGATTGAAAAACAAGAAAACTTAAATACTTCCAATAAAACAATACAAAAACACATGGACCCAGTCTTCATATGAAAACCCCAATAGTCTGGAGCCATTCCCCTTACAACTAGGGACAGGAATTATTCCTTGGTCTGGTCACATGGTGAGGGAAAACTCCTGGCCCTGCCTATCATTATTGTGAAGTTGCCCCTAGATGCTGATCTTGGGACAGTTCTGCATTTTTTTAGGACAAATGTTTAAGCTTAGGATTGGGGAGAGGAAACTGATCCAATATCTATAACCTAGGGGAAACTTCACCTTGGAACACTCAGGGCAGCATAATATCCTGTGGCCTGCCACCAGTGTGGACAAGGAGATGCTTCTTCATGTGGCCAGACTGGGTGAAGCACTTCCCACAGTAGACACATTGAAACGGTTTCTCTCCGGTGTGGACTCTCTCATGCATCTTCAGCTGGTGGCTGTGGGAGAAGCGCTTGGTGCAGTGGCTGCAGCCGTACGGTTTCTCACCCGTATGGACCCGCATGTGCCTCTGCAGGTGCGCCGGCTTGGGAAAGGGCTTTCCACAGAGGCTGCACCAGAGCTGCCTCTGGGTGGAGTGAGACATCAGCTGTTGTGGCTGCTTTTCTATGCTTTTCGATGAAGAAGTGGAGCCTCTGTTGAAATTCGGGAAGTTGACTGGCTTCCCTCTTCGGGGAACCTGGTGGAGAGTAACCCTTGGAGATGAAAAGCTGTTTTGGGTGGACAGTCCATTGAAATCTGGCAACTTGGACCTTGATCCTACAGTTGTCCCTTGCTCTGCATGTTGAGTGTCAGGGGGACACTTCGTCTGTCCAGTCTCCATTCCTCCTCTTCCTCTGTTGTCCACAAGCTGCCTGCCATCTGAACAGATGTCTCCAGATGTCACCTCTTGGCCAGTTATGCTCCATTCTGAAC
Organism: Oncorhynchus nerka; assembly: GCF_034236695.1. Lineage (NCBI taxonomy): Eukaryota > Metazoa > Chordata > Actinopteri > Salmoniformes > Salmonidae > Oncorhynchus > Oncorhynchus nerka. The sequence goes on along the minus strand of NC_088413.1, from coordinate 20,981,537 downwards.
TCATATCTGCCTCCACTTTAATGGGAACTGAGTCCACCATCACCACATCAGGCAGCCAGTCCAGAGAGCCAGAAGCAGACACGCTGACCCCAGAGTTACCAGTCACTCCTCTCCTCTCTGGATGTTCAGACAGCCTCTTGGAGTCTGGCCCTGCATTGTGAGGAGCATTCACAGTTGGGTTGTCAGTCTCTTGGTTCTCTGTCCATTGGGACAGGCTGTATTCTATGGGTTGATGGTCAGTTTCCCAGGTCACACCCTCAGCAACCTGATGGTCCTGTCTTGTTCTGTTGTATTGTGACGCTGGATGCTGGAACGTCTGGTTGTCAGGTTCTATATTCAGTGAGGTGTCTGGAGCTCTGTGTCTGTTGCCCTGCTGGTCCGGAAGGTCTGTGGGTTCAGTAGATGATGAAGAACCTGGTTCTGGCACAATCTTCTCACTGCACTCACTGACTGGTTGGACAATCTCTGAAATGGGTCAACGTAAAGCACAGCATCAGCTTCCTGTAGTGAAGACGGATTCTTTTTTGCCTTATTTATTAGTTATTGGTAATGACTAAGAATTTAATCAAATACGGCAATACAGATTGAAGGCTTTACTCAACATAAAGTGTATATTGTATGGACTTGATAAGTTGAACAAAAATACCTTCCGGGCTGCTGGTGCCAAGGTTCTCCATTTTGATAAGAGGCATCTCTTGCATATCTGCCATCTGTTTTGTATTCACCAGAAACAATTTATTAGAAAAACTCCCCCACCACCATTTGAAATATAAAAACAAACTAATACATTTGGGCGTGTGTATGACAACTGACCGGCATGCCCACATCCTTGTCTGTCGCTGTGCGTCCTGCGTCTCTCCAGCTGGTGGCATCCTGCGTAAAATGTCTCCCTTTACGCTCGGCACAGCGATTCTCCACTGCACCAGAAAAGAGAAACCCTCAAACGTTATATATTATACATTACCCATGATTTTTTTACGTTTTCAAAGATGGTAAAAAAAAAACTAAACAATATCCAAGTATGCCTGTTGACTTTCCTTGGAAGCTCCCTCTAGCCCGGGCAACAAGATCTGTGTCCCGCTTGCTGACAGTGTGCCGGAGGGCTCCGAATTTCTCTGCGCTTCGTCGAGAATTCTGGAATTTTGTCAGCAGCAACTTCCTCCGCAGGTTATCGATTTCTCTCTGGCTATGGGAAATTTCCAAACGTAAGGCAGCATGGCCATCATCTACAAGTTTGCTGATTTCGGCAACGGCTGCATTTGCCAAAACCTCAACGATGGAGGCTAGCTGAGCGTTAAAGGCGACTGTATCGTACATGTCCTTTGTCAATGTTAAACACTTATGATATAGTAATTTGAAACGAAGTGCTCAGTCAACGTCTTGAGACTACACCGTTTTAAGACCATAGACGTTACACTATTTTTTATAAACAAAGATTTTTCAGCTACTTCCTGGATAATTTCTCCGAAATAAAGGCTGGCTTTTCAAAATAAAGGTTGCTTACACATACGACTTATGTTCCAACATTGCCACCTGCTGCTGAATCATATCGTATGTTGCTCCTACTAAAAAGCAATCAAATGTTTTAAAAACCAGCCTGTTGTGAATTAAATAAAACACACACCGTCATCCAAAAATTATTTTACTATTTAGTTCAAGTACAAAAATACAACATCAGCATACAACTGAATTATAAAGGAATAAATACATTCCTTCAATTAAAAGTAAGTAATTTGATGAGTAGACTAAGGGTTAGTAGTCTCCAAACTAACTGAAGCACCACACTGAGAATGCATTCTAACTCTGAACAATGTAACAGTAAAAAGATATACAAAATCTGAATATAGAATGGATAAATAGCCAATGGGATTTCAGATAGTCCTCAGCAATAGCAAAACACCTAGATAACGTTTTGCTTTTTGTTTTTACAATAAATGAGAACGTTGTAAATAAAGAAATAAACATTGGTAGTAATAACATTGGTAATAGGTGTGTATGCAGTGAGCATATTAGCACATTATGTCATTCACAGTAACCTGTAAGCACAATGTACTGACTTCTCCTTTCAGTAACTACTGGGGTTCAGGATCAGATCTCTAAAAGAAACACAGAACAGATTGTCAGACACATTCCTTCATCTGGAAACATATGGTACATGAAACTGTCCTCAGAACCAACACTGCATGACATTGAATGAACAAATATATATTTTTTGCCTGTTTACCATCTGCTTTTTTTTTTTACGTATGTTGTTGTCGATACTAACCTTCCCTGTGGAGTACTTCCTGATGATTTCATTTGTCAGGATGGCATTGAAGGTTCTGCAGACCAGAGACAGGTTCCAGTAGCCTCTCTTTCCATCCACACGCAGTACGTCCCGGAAGATCCACACCAGCGACTCAAGAGGAAGCTGCAAGAAAGTGCATCATTTCAATGGTTCCAGTGTTTTAGCTGCCTATTTTGGTGAAGTGTTTGTTGTTGAACATTTGGTTCCTAAAGCAGTGGAGTTGTATATAAAAGAGGTCAGGAAAGTCACTAGGTAGGCTACATGTCAAACTCCAGAAGGCATTTATGGGTGATTCCTCACAAAACTAGAAACAACAATGATGATTTGGGGGATTTTCACTCAATTTAATCAATATTAGTGTCCCGTGGAGGAAGGATTGTTGACATTTGTATATTAAATCATATTTAAGAACCCTTCTATAGATTACATTGTGAATGTCCCCCAAATCACTGTATTTTTTTGGTTCTAGTTTTGTGAGGAATCATCATAACATAAGTATATTTATTATATGAATGGTAATCCAATCGTTATTTTCAGTTGAATCCTGTATGGAGAATCAAAAACAGCGTCAGCGGTTTGGCTAACTGGGCTATCTGAATTGTGTCCCACCCACCAACCCTTCTTTTATGCTACTGCTACTCTCTGTTCATCATATATGCATAGTCACTTTAACCATATCTACATACTACCTCAATCAGCCTGACTAACCGGTGTCTGTATGTAGCCTCTCTACTTTTATAGCATTGCTACTGTATATAGCCTGTCTTTTTACTGTTGTTTTATTTCTTTACCTACCCATTGTTCACCTAATGTCTTTTTTACACTATTGGTTAGAGCCTGTAAGTAAGCACTTCACTGTAATACCTGTTGCGGAGGCACTCCGCACTGCTAAAGCTAACTCTCTCTCCTCTGCTCTCATCCTTCTAGACCTATCGGCTGCCTTCGATACTGTGAACCATCAGATCCTCCTCTCCACCCTCTCCGAGTTGGGCATCTCCGGCGCGGCCCATGCTTGGATTGCGTCCTACCTGACAGGTCGCTCCTACCAGGTGGTGTGGCGAGAATCTGTCTCCTCACCACGCGCTCTCACCACTGGTGTCCCCCAGGGCTCTGTTCTAGGCCCTCTCCTATTCTCGCTATACACCAAGTCATTTGGCTCTGTCATAACCTCACATGGTCTCTCCTATCATTGCTATGCAGACGACACACAATTAATCTTCTCCTTTCCCCCCCTCTGATGACCAGGTGGCGAATCGCATCTCTGCATGTCTGGCAGACATATCAGTGTGGATGACGGATCACCACCTCAAGCTGAACCTCGGCAAGACGGAGCTGCTCTTCCTCCCGGGGAAGGACTGCCCGTTCCATGATCTCGCCATCACGGTTGACAACTCCATTGTGTCCTCCTCCCAGAGCGCTAAGAACCTTGGCGTGATCCTGGACAACACCCTGTCGTTCTCAACTAACATCAAGGCGGTGGCCCGTTCCTGTAGGTTCATGCTCTACAACATCTGCAGAGTACGACCCTGCCTCACACAGGAAGCGGCGCAGGTCCTAATCCAGGCACTTGTCATCTCCCGTCTGGATTACTGCAATTCGCTGTTGGCTGGGCTCCCTGCCTGTGCCATTAAACCCCTACAACTCATCCAGAACGCCGCAGCCCGTCTGGTGTTCAACCTTCCCAAGTTCTCTCACGTCACCCCGCTCCTCCGCTCTCTCCACTGGCTTCCAGTTGAAGCTCGCATCCGCTACAAGACCATGGTGCTTGCCTACGGAGCTGTGAGGGGAACGGCACCTCAGTACCTCCAGGCTCTGATCAGGCCCTACACCCAAACAAGGGCACTGCGTTCATCCACCTCTGGCCTGCTCGCCACCCTACCACTGAGGAAGTACAGTTCCCGCTCAGCCCAGTCAAAACTGTTCGCTGCTCTGGCCCCCCAATGGTGGAACAAACTCCCTCACGACGCCAGGACAGCGGAGTCAATCACCACCTTTCGGAGACACCTGAAACCCCACCTCTTTAAGGAATACCTAGGATAGGATAAAGTAATCCTTCTCACCCCCCTTAAAAGACCTAGATGCACTATTGTAAAGTGGCTGTTCCACTGGATGTCATAAGGTGAAAGCACAAATTTGTAAGTCGCTCTGGATAAGAGCGTCTGCTAAATGACTTAAATGTAAATGTAAATGTTGTATTCAGCGCACGTGCCGATTTGATTTGATTTAAATATGATATTAGGAAAGAAGGAAAGTAATTTTCTGGTTGTTCTATGTGAGATAAATCTACAGGTACTGTACTTACCTCCAGGAGATGAGGTTTCCCCAGACCATGGTACCTCTGAGCATTCTGGGAATAAAGAATAAGTGAGTGAATAGCTAGGTTCTAGAGTACTGATCTCTGAGTTGTATTGAATCAGTGAGATAATCAGACATTGTCTTTTCATTTGGCCTACCTCTCTCCCCTACCCTCTATGAGACCAAACATATTAAGCCCAACCATTGAGAGTTTACCATTCCAGTCAGCACTCTCTCTCCTTGCAACTGCTGGGTCGCCAGGTCCGTTTCCTGGGCCAGTAGTGCGCCAGTGTCCGGGAACCTGTCGCTTTGTTCTTCTTCCATGTCGATGTCCGGAAAGAGGTCATTGTCACGCTCTTCCCTCCGCCTTCCTCTTTCCTGCGTCCTAGTATAAGTGTAGCCGGGCAACGAGCTCTCGACCACCAACAGGCCTTGTTCGCCCAGGCACCGGTCGAAAGCTTCCTGGAAAGCCGACGCCGTCACGTTCACCTTGTGTTTCCTCTTCATGTGGTTCTTGAAATTCTTCTTGTTCAGTCTGATTCCGCAGAGATCGCACTGGACCTTGGTGGCACGGCACCAGGGTGGCACGTCCATCTTGGATTCGGCCAGGTATCTCCTCAGGGCCTCCTCGTTCTCCGCAGCGATGTACTCTTCGTGGTGTTTCCTCTTCATGTGAACCTTGAAGTTCTTCTTGTTTAGGATGATGCCACAGTGGTCACACTGAGTCTGTACAGGAACTGCGTCCCTTTGGGAAGGTCTTTGCGGTCTCTCGGTCTCAATCTGCGGCGTAGGAGGGCAGCTGTACACTTCGGGCGAGGAGGGTTCCGAATCCTGGCGTGTGACCGGATTGTGACTGGCAGAAGCATCTGGTTTGTCCATTGGAGGTGTGTCTGTGTTTAGAGTTTGAAGAGCGACTGGTAAGCTCGGAGGGGTGTCAGGTCTGGAGCTGGAAGGGACAGCAGGTATAGATGTGAGAGGCAGGACAGCTGTGGATGTTGAATGGGCGAGAGGTCTCTGGGCTGGAGAGGGATGTTGCTGGAGGGGCGGAGCAACAGATGGAGATTGAGCTTGGACACGGGCAGGTCTTTGAATCCCGTTCCGCTTTCTGCAAGCTCTGAAATGTTCTATAAACAACGCTTTTCTGCAGAGTACATGGTCACAATAGCTGCAGTGGTAGTGAGGGTAGTCTCTGCACGTCAGTTTGCAGTTGTAGACGATGTACTCTGACAGAAAAGGGTGACAATAAAACAATCAGTATAAAAAATAAAAAAGAATGTTAGATAGTGACTTTAAAAAGTCAAGTGTACAAGGACATTAGCATGGCATTCGTACAACTCAATTGAACAACTACAAAGCATTACTGAGTACAAGGAAATCGTTATTTTCTGACACTGCAGTTTGCAAAGTTCCCCTCACCGTCATTCTGAACTGCACTTTTCAGGTGGCTCTGGATGTGTGGGACGATCCGGTGTAACTCGTTGGGTTTGAACGCAGACGGTCGGCAGAAGGGGCAGTGGTAGAGGGAGCAGCACGTGGTGCACGGTTGTATCTTGGGAGTTTCACCAACTCGGAAACTGGTAATATGTTGCTGTGGAAAAACAAAGACAATAATGAATAGTCAATAATAAAGAGAAAAATGGTCCGAAAATCCAGAGATGCAAATTCTACATGGTCCCAAATTGGGGACATGTTCAGCAACATGCAGATACAAAATGTTTTGTATAGAAATTACAATTCTGTGTTTCCTACATTAATACATCAGAAAGCCATGCCCTGTCTACTCTACAAAAACATTATCAAAAGTATGTGGACATCTGTTCGTCCCCCCTTTGCTGTTATAACAGACTTTCCACTAGAAAAACAGCCCCAGACCATTATTCCTCTTCCACCGTTATTGTCTGACACAGTTCATACTACACATTGGGGCAGGCAGATTCTTCCTTTGGACTGCCAGATGGTGAAGTGTGATTCATCACTCCAGAGAACGAGTTTCCACTGCTCCAGAGTCCAATGGCGGCGAGCTTTACACCACTCCAGCCGGCACTTGGCACTGTGCATGATGATCTTAGGCTTGTGTGCGGCTGCTCTGCCATGGAAGCCCATTTCATGAAGCTTCTGACGAACAGTTATTGTGCTGACGTTGCTTCCAGAGGCAGTTGGTACTCGGTAGTGAGTGTTTCAACCAAGAACAGACGATTTTTACACTCTACGCGCTTCAGCACTCGGCGGTCCCCTTCTGTGAGCTTGTGTAGACTACGACTTCGCGGCTGAGCCATTGTTGCTCCTAGACTTTTCCACTTCACAATAACAGCACTGACAGTTGATCGGTGCAGCTCTAGCAGGGCAAAATTTTGACAAACTGACTTGTTGGAAAGGTGGCATCCTATGACTGTGCCATGTTGAAAGTCACTGAGCTCTTCAGTAAGGCCATTCTACTGCCAATGTGTGTCTATGGAGATTATATGGCTGTGTGCTCGATTTTATACACCTGTCAACAACGGTGTATAAAAAGAAACTGTACACATACTTTTGTATATATAGTATATTTCTATCCACAAAAATGTTATTTACTATGTGTACAGTTTCTTACCTTCCTGGGTATGTCACTGGAACTGACTATGGGGTCAGGGGTCATTGCGGGGGGCCCAGTGTTCTCATTGGAACTGACTATGGGGCCAGGGGTCAGTGTGAGGGCCCAGCCTCATCAGTTGGTGCTGTGGATACCTCTTTCCACAGAGCGTGCTGATTGCCATTGACACCGTCCACCTCAAGAGTGTTAACTGGAAAAGAGAGAGTGAGAGGTCAACTTGACCAATTCTTGGCAAATCATTAGCTCAAAGGCTGACAACAGGCATTTAGAAAAAAATCGGTAGCCTACCTTCGTCTTCGTCCGCATCATCCGCATTCGCCGCGGGTGAATCGCCCGACGAACTGTTGATTATTGGTGAGTCGCCGGTGACAGGCGTCAGCCCTTTGCCACTCACCGACCTGTACCTCGACTCCGCCAGGCTGAGTTGCTTCTCTAGCAATAGGATTTGCTCCTTGCTTTGAGAGACTTCTACACGTAACGCTCCACAGCAATCGTCCACTAACTTGCAAATCTCGGTCACAGCAGCTGAGGCTAATATGCCCATGACAGAGCTTATCCGTTGATGCAAAACACGCGTTACCGACATTTTAAACACTTGTTTTTGTGAAACCTGGTCACAACTACTGATAGCTATGACGATTCAAAATAATTCAAAACGTCTAATAAACGATTTTGTCCCCAGCTTGTTCACGAAGTAGTAATATTTGTAAGAATACCTGGATTGTTGTCAATGCGCCGCCATCTTTAATGACTGTGTCTTTGCGCACGCATCCGATCAGCGTTCAGAAAGTTTAGATAGAAAGCGCCACCTACCGCGTGGAGACTAGAATGTGCATTATCCAGAGTCAAATCTTTGAGCACTAAATATTATTTTGGGACATCTCTGACGACAGCTTGCTAGAGAGGAAAAACGAATGAATTATTCCTATGGTTTGCAGAATCATCGTTTAACATTGAGTAAATCAATGTTTTTTTTTTATTATGCTTATTGGTTATCATGTTATCATGTTATTAACTGAGCACTGGAGTAATCTTAACCACAGACAAACTATATGGAGGTTGTATTAGTCTCAAGATCTTGTGCAAAGTAAAATTATTAATTTCCAGTACATCATATATGTTTATTGTTTTTACCACAGATATAGAATGACCAAGAAAACGTGATCTGCTGCACCATCGAGAGCATGGTTGCATCACTGCCTGGTATGGCAACTGCTCGGCCTCTGACCGCAAGGCACTACAGAGGGTAGTGCGCACAACCCAGTACATCACTGGGGTTAAGCTTCCTGCCATCCAGGACCTCTATAACAGGTGGTGTCAGAGGAAGGCCCTAAAAATGGCCAAAGACTCCAGACACCCTAGTCATAGACAGTTCTCTCTGCTACCGCACGGCAAGCAGTACCGGAGCACTAAGTCTAGGTCCAAAAGGCTTCTTAACAGCTTCTACCCACAAGCCAAAAGACAATTGAACAGCTAATCAAAAGGCTTCTTAACAGCTTCTACCCACAAGCCAAAAGACAATTGAACAGCTAATCAAAAGGCTTCTTAACAGCTTCTACCCACAAGCCATAAGACTGCTGAACAGCTAATCAAAAGGCTTCTTAACAGCTGAAATCAAAAACAGCTAATCAAAAGGCTTCTTAACAGCTTCTACCCACAAGCCATAAGACTGCTGAACAGCTAATCAAAAGGCTTCTTAACAGCTTCTACCCACAAGCCATAAGACTGCTGAACAGCTAATCAAAAGGCTTCTTAACAGCTTCTACCCACAAGCCATAAGACTGCTGAACAGCTAATCAAAAGGCTACCTGGACTATTTATATTGACCCCCCGCCAATCCCACTCCTTTTTACTCTGCTGCTACTCGCTGTTATTATCTACGCATAGTTACTTTACCTACATGTACATGTTACCTTAAACGCGTGTTACCTTAATTACCTTGACTAACCTGTGCCCCCTCACATTGACTCTGTACCGGTACACCCTGTATATAGCCTCGCTACTGTTATTTTATTGTTGCCCTTTCATTATTATATATATTTTTTTTTACTTCAGTTTATTTTAGTAAATACAATTATTTTTCCTAACTACATTGTTGGTTAAGGAAGCATTTCACTGTAAGGTGTTGTATTTGGCACATGTGACAAATACAATTTGATTTGTCAGCGATGTTTTTTACCGTTGCTTATTGGAAACCCTCTTATCCAAATAAGGCCGTTAAAACATTCTGTGCCAAATGTCCCATCCAAACACACCTCTATCCACACCCTTCACTCGATTTAACAGAGCCTTAGCCAAGCCAAAGACAGGCTCAATAAAGACTCAATAAATACATTGAAGATTTTCCAGACTTTCAGTCATATCAGACCTTTTCTCATCCCATTTTATGCTGTCAACAAAAAGCACCATATCCATGTTGTTATATTGCCCCGTTTATTAAGAGACAGAGATTATCGTAGACAATACTGCCATCTTCCAGAAAGTACTAGCCTATGCAATGTCATAAAGTACTTAAAAAAATGTTTATTACAGGAAAACAATACAGGTTGAGGTACATAAAATGGGCAATTACATTTGAAATTGCATCACATTTAGCCCTTTGGCGAACACATAAAGTCACTTACAGTCAGTAGTAAACAAAGCCAATGTTGAAAGCAGTTTGAAAAGGTGTCAAGCAATTAGCAATATCTTGTTGACTAACAGCGATAGTTGTGCACGCAGATGAATGGGTATTGTGTGCCACATCCGAGGTTCCTCCAGCCCTGGCCCACTACAAAAAGACAAACAAAAATCGTAGTAATTTTATCTGGCATATTTTAACACGTCATACAGTTCTGGGACCAGGCTACCTGTCATTACTTTTCAGGTAATATCATACTAATGTGAGTGTTCCGGATTTACATTTACTATGTCTAGTCCATGAGACCAGGCGGAACATCTTTAAGTTCATGTCTTACCAGCAGATTGCAGGTACATGCAGGAGTTGCTGGTTGCGGTGCTCTGGCTGTACCAGTTGGTGTAATACATTCCTGAGCGGTCGATCCACATCCAATATCCCTGAGTAAACAAAGAGTCAGAAGTCTTACCTACAGCTTGTGAGAGCAAAATTGCAAGATTATGTTATAATAATTTTATTGCATCAAATGGTTGTCTTTTGCAACCGAATAGAGGGTTCTTATAACTCTATTGTGAACTGAAAGTGGGCCACACTGACAGGAGATTTATGATGTATTTTGGGTGATAAAACCTAAAGAGACCTCATTCCATAGCATGAGTTAATGTTTCTGTTCTATATGGTACCTGGGAGAGATGACCCCCTGGCCATACCTGGTCTCTACACAAAGATAACTGTTTTTACAGCAGATACTGTCTGCTGTGGATTTTTTGTGACCCATTCCATACATCTGTTGTTCATCATGTAGGTTGAAAGGGGTGTATCTTGGCTATAAAATACCTTTGTACTTTTATCTCAGGGCTCTCAATGAATCATCTGAGGGTGATTCATTGACCATCCATCATTATCGTAGAGCACTCAATCGATTAACTTTATATGTGTGTGTTGTACTGACCTGATCCCTTATTAATACTTAATAAATATTTAGTTTAGGTATAACTCTGACTTGAGTGATAAGTTAGCCTCCCCTCATTTGATAGTAAAGAAATTAACCACCACAAGCTGCACTGCTGTCCCTTACCAATAACAGATCTGATATAATAACTAGCTGCATGATTAAAATATCAGTAGCTATGCTGAGGCACAGAGTTTTTCCTGTTCTTGGGGGGAAGCTCTAGGACCTAGAATTGTTTCTGGTCAGGTCACTATGTCGAAAAACTCACTATGTGAAAAACTCACTATGTCGGGCAACCCTTTCTCTCACCTGGAGGTAGAATCCACCGATCCAGGCGGTGGCTCTGTTGGCTGTTCTGGTTATCTGTTGCAGGTAACGATACTCGGGGGAGGAGCTGGCGGAGGCCAGGCTGGCGCCCAGTTCATTGCAATGTTCCTGAAAGAAGAGCGGGAGGTGAGGGGTGAGACACGTACACCTAATGGTTCCTAATTGCACTTTTAATTTTTAAAATTTAAATGTAGCCTTTAGGCCTATTCAAATCCAGATAGGTCTTATTCGAAAGACATAAACTATAGAATAGGCTAAACATATTCTGTCAAACCTTGAAAGACTTATTTGCACTGTTTATTTATTCGCACTAATATAGGTTATTTTCGTAGGCTACTTATTTATTTTAGGCTGCTATACAGGCAAAATGCATGTCCTGAAGCCTATTCGTTTTTAGCATAAGCCAATTTTATTTTTTAAAGTGTTATGAAGTATGTTATAAATATCGATTTGTTTTATCTGATTGTATTTAGGATTTTTACAGTTAGGTAGGAAAAAGGCATATAGCCTAATGATAATTATCGACCTATTCGTTTTTAGCCAAATCAAATCCAATTTTATTTGTCACTTACACATGGTTAGCAGATGTTAATGCGAGTGTAGCGAAATGCTTGTGCTTCTAGTTCCGACAATGCAGTAATAACCAAGAAGTAATCTAACTAACAATTCCAAAACTACTGTCTTATACACAGTGTAAGGGGATAAAGAATATGTACATAAAGATATATGAATGAGTGATGGTACAGAGCAGCATAGGCAAGATACAGTAGATGGTATCGAGTACAGTATATACATATGAGATGAGTATGTAAACAAAGTGGCATAGTTAAAGTGTTAGTTAGCCGAAGCCAATTCAGTGTTATAAAGAATATTATAGGCTCAGGTTTTATCTGATTATTGTTGACTTTATATATAAATGCAGAATTTGTAAGTTATTGAAAATAAAGTTGTTCGTGAGACAATTCCGACAGACTCATCGTTTTTTGTTCCTGCTATTGATGCTGCAAGGGTTTATACCCGATTGCCCGTTGCGCAATTACCTCAGCGTCGAACCAGGACCGAGGAGTGTTCACAAACATGTAACACTTGGACTGGTAGCTGAACCATCCGTCAGGGCAGAACCTGCGTGCCGCTGTGAAGACGAAGATAAAATACAACAATTGTTTGACACCGTAATACAAGGAGTTGATATTGACAGGAGTATGAACTTTGATCTCATAATATAAAACATGAACGTGCATTTAGTCATACTGGTGTTTTTTTCCCTCCCTGCTAACAGAAAAACAAAAAACACTAGTCTTTCATTGCGTGACCATGCATTGCACGATGTACAGAAAGTCCGCAATCGTAGAACCAATAAAGGTGATAGTTGTTATTTTACATCATTCACCATAAAAGGTGTCAACATACCTTTAGGTGCCACAGCCACCTCTTTAACAGCCTCAGTCTGTACATCCTCCTCTGGAAAAGCACAAAAAATAAAACAGTCCTCGATATTACTATTTAGCCACCAGCAAATCACTATAGATACTATATAAAAATGTTTGTTTTCATAGGTACATTTTATAGGTGACAGGTAGTTCAAATAGTTTGTTTCGTACCTATGTGAAGTATGACAAAACAGAATGCCTCAAATATAATTGATCAACAAATGAGGCACATAATACACAACACAATCTCACACTCACTTCGTGCAAATACGTACAAACAATATTTGCAGCAGATTTCAATGTGAAGTAATTGATCAGGAAATGAGGTGATGCTCCACAATAGACAGTGATGCTCCTGCTTGATTAAAGCCTATAGAGAAGAACTGACCTGGGGCGTCACTCAGCTTCTCCTCTGCTGCAGGAGCCTCAACCTCAACAGCCTCCTCTGCTACAGGAGCCTCAACCTCAACAGCCTCCTCTGTGGAAGCACGGAAACAAGGAAATCAATTTGACTTTCATTCAACTGGGAATTGGGAGAAATATTGATTCAGTGCTCTATTACTGCTCTCAGTACAAACATAATTAGAGCTACAAACCTGGGGCACTTTTTGGCTCCTCTACCGCCACAGCATCGCTCTCCACAGGAACTTAAAGGGAAAACACAACTATTGTCATTATTCGGTAACAATGAATTACCCTGTGCTGTATTAGTGACACTGTTGAGTATTTGGCTGACTTACCTGCTGCTGCCCTAGCAGAGAGGGCGACACAAAGTAGTGCAAAGATGACCAGAACCTTCATGGTGGTGATGATGGTGGTGCTGCTTGTCTGGATGAAAAGGGAGAGAACGTGTTGGAGAATCGACTAGAGAGAGTGATACACAATCATTTCAGACTATCACTAGACAAGAGTATTTCCCCACAGAAGACAACCTTAAAAATATAGCTGAAAGTTCATCATCACCACAGTAAATACATACATCTAAATGGAGAAAGGGAGAGAAAATAAGACAAGTTGACACTCGGGAACAGACACTATAGGACTCTTACCTGTTGTAGTAGGTAAATCACTGTTGTTCTCCTCAGGTACTCTTCCTCAGGTAGACCAGTGATGGAGTGATGAGTGTAGATTTCTCCGTTGTTTATGTACTGTTCTGTCCAGCATGATTTCACTGACGCACGTGCTGTGAATTACGAAACAGCATTGGACTTTGACGGTTTATGATTTTGTATTTAGACTTCAGATGAAAAATCCCAGACTAGGAATTCAAATATAGCACTTTCAAGGTCAGCAGAACATGGCCAGCCCCTGTTTGAAGGTGTGTTCCTGTAAGAGATTGCAAAATAACACAAATGTCCTTATTGTGATTGTGTATGGAACTTTGCCAAGGAAGTCATGTTTATTATTTCCCGACCATAAACCATTTCCTTTTCATCCAAGGAGTGGGTCAGACATGAAAGGATTTAGTTTGACTTAAATTAAATACAAAATTGAAGCAATATCATCAATGTCAATATAATACCAATATCATTATATTATACATTTTATATATACTATATGGCTTTGTGTACATACTTCAGATCTGATTTCGAAATCAAATACAGCATTTATCAAGGACAAGGACAAGAATGTGTGTTCCAGTAAGTGATGATAAAACCATAATTGTGATAAGGAAATTGTACACATGGAAAATCAATACGGACATGGATTGATTCAATTTACAGTACGTTTTTCTCAGCACTATTGACCTTGAGATAACGTAGGGGTATGTTCATTTAGTTATAATCACTTTATTGTTCTTTTGCAGCGATTTGTCTAACATTTCCAGTCTCTCCAACTTAAAGCTGCAATCACCAGTTGAAACAATAACAAATCCTGCCCTGTTCCTGTAAAAAGCTGAGGGATGGGGTTGTAAAAATGTTACCACTCGGAAATTCACCTTCCATCGATCACAATGATAGTTTTAGCCATGTTTTGAGGCTATATAGTGTTTGTTTATACTTACTTTATTTACACTCATTGAAGTAAAACAAGTTTATATTTTGGATTATGATGGGTTACGACAGTTGACCTAAACTCAGCATTTAGGAGTTATATTCTTCAAGAATCAATGGGTACATAGCATTAATTTATTAGTCCAAAAATGGATGTAGCAACAGCAGATTGCCTCTTCAATGTATGTTTGTATATCGGAGGGACAAAAGCAGTAGACCAATTTCCATCCTGTATGGAATGTCTTTATCTTATTTCTTGAAAAGACAATCCACATTTACAATAAATCTTTACTGACAACATGACATAATAGATGACAACAGCCTAAGTCAAAAAGGTTTTGTCGTGCCCTTTTCACGACTGTCTTGGTGTGTTTGGATCATGACAGATCGTTGGTGATGTGGACACCAACAGTATACTAAATTAAGTGGGGGAAAAATACCAAATGATTAGGGTGATGCACATGGGCTACTAACATCCTACTACACAACATACACTTAGTAGTCTAATGTCCATTGCAATAGACTAGCATCTTTTCCAAGCTGCTTCACAATGCAGAAACAGGAGATAGGCTCCTGCTCCTATGAGGCGTTTCCGGCTCGCAGAAGCCAAGGCTACTTACGACACAGGCAGCTGGTGGCACCTTAATTGGGGAGGACGAGCTCATAGTAATGGCTGGAAACACATGGTCTCCATGGGTTTGATACCATTCCAGTCACCACATATTGATGATACATTTAAGTTAGTCTGAAACATAATATTTTTTTCATGTCCGACTCACTCCTTGGATGACATCAAGTCAGTTAAGGAAGTAGTTTATGGACAGCAAAGAATTAAAGGTGATCTCCAGGGCACCGTTCCAGACATGATCACAATAAGGACATTGTTATTATTTTACCACCTCTTACTGGAACACAGTAAGTGACATTGATAAAGGCTGTATTTTAATTCCTAATCTGGCAGCCTGGTCTCAAAGACTAGACGTAACATAGTAAACCCAAATTAGTATGATATGTTACATTTGTATGGTTACATAAGACAGAAGGTTACTTCAGGCAAAAACAAAAGAAGGGTGGTTGGTCAAAAAATAAAGTAGGGTGGTTGGTCGGGGTGGATGAGTGGGCATATAACATGAATGTCTAGCAACCCAAAGGATGTGTATTCAAATCTTATCATGGACAACTTGACCATTTGCGCTAATTAGCAAATATTTACTACTTTTTAGCTACGGAGCAACTACTTAGCATGTTAGCTAACCCTTCCCCTAAACTTAAGCTTTCAACCTAACTCCTAACCCCTAACATGACTAACGTTAGCAACCTAGCTAACATTAGCAACCTAGCTAAACTGAGCGACTTAACTAACATTAGCCACAAAAAAATGGAATTCGTAACACATATGTTTTGCAAATTCATAACTTTGTACGAATTGCAATTTGTAACATATCATACACATTTTTATTCATACCATATAAGATGAAAGGGATGATCCCAAAAAATTTAAACGAAACGTAACATACCATACTAACGGCAGTGTCCTGCATTTACTTTTACTATGTTATGTCTACCCCCGAGTCCAGGTTGAAACTTGAATTTTTCATCTGAAGTATAAACACAAAGCCATAAAGTGTCAAAGTCCAACGCTGTTTCGTCATTCACGGCAAGTGCATAAGTGAAAGTTTGCGGGACACAACCGTATATAAAGAGAGTACGAATCTCCACTCATCACTCCATCACTGGCCTTCCTGAGGAAGAGTACCAGAAGAAAACAGTGATTTACCTACTACAAAAGGTAAGTCCTACAGCATCTGTTGCCGAGCGTCGACTCATTCAACATGGCTTATTTTCTCTCCCTTTCTCCATTTAGATGTATGTATTTACTGTGGTGATGATGAACTTTCAGCTATATTTTTAAGGTTGTCTTCTGTAGGGAAATACTCTTGTCTAGTGATAGTCTGAAATGATTGTGTATCACTCTCTCTAGTCGATTCTCCAACACGTTCTCTCCCTTTTCATCCAGACAAGCAGCACCACCATCATCACCACCATGAAGGTTCTGGTCATCTTTGCACTACTTTGTGTCGCCCTCTCTGCTAGGGCAGCAGCAGGTAAGTCAGCCAAATACTCAACAGTGTCACTAATACAGCACAGGGTAATTCATTGTTACTAAATAATGTCAATAGTTGTGTTTTCCCCTTTAAGTTCCTGTGGAGAGCGATGCTGTGGCGGTAGAGGAGCCAACAAGTGCCCCAGGTTTGTAGCTCTAATTATGTTTGTAGTGAGAGCAGTAATAGAGCACTGAATCAATATTTCTCCCAATTCCCAGTTGAATGAAAGTCAAATTGACTTCCTTGTTCCATGTTTCTGCAGAAGAGGCTGTTGAGGTTGAGGCTCCTGCAGCAGAGGAGAAGCTGAGTGACGCCCCAGGTCAGTTCTTCTCTATAGGCTTTAATCAAGCAAGAGCATCAATGTCTATTGTGGAGCATCACCTCATTTGTGCATCACATCATTTCCTGATCAATAACAATTTCTTCACATTGGTACAAAACAAACTAATTAAACTATAGTCCATGTATAAAATATTAGCTATGAAAATAAATATATTGAATCTCATTGTCTGTCATTTGCTGGTGGCTTTCAAAGTGATATTCTTGTCTTATTATGTGTTTAGGTGTCTTTTCAGAAGATGAGAATGAGGCAGTTGAGGTGGCTGCAGCAGCACCTAAAGATAAAGGTAGGGACTCTCCATGATGAATGATGTTAAGTTAACCATCACTGGTTCTACTATTGATGCCTGTGTATACCGTGCAATGCATGATCACAGTGAAATATTGTTTTGGTTTCTGATCAGCAGGGAGGGAAAATCACCAGCATGACTAAATAAACATTCATGTCTTACATTATGAGATCAAACGTTTTTTTTTTTTTGGAAAGTTCATACTCCTGACAATATCAACTCCTTGTATTGCGATGTCAAATCATTGTTGTATTTTATCTTCGTCTTCACAGCGGCACGCAGGTTCTGCCCTGACGGATGGCTCAGCTACCAGTCCAAGTGTTACATGTTTGTGAACACTCCTCGGTCCTGGTTCGGAGCCGAGGTAACGCACTTCTCAATGTAATATATTTAGTGTCGAAAATCTTGACGTGAATATGTTACTATGACTGCAAATGGTTCACTTTAAAAAAATGTGCGTTTGTGTCTGTATAATGTAATGTCACTATGAGGGAGCGCAACACGTTTGTTCATGTGCAGGCCTCTACTGTGTGAGTGTGTGCACGTGTCTCACCCCTCACTTCCCCGCTCTTCTTTCAGGAACATTGCAATGAACTGGGCGCCAGCCTGGCCTCTGCCAGCTCCTCCCCCGAGTATCGTTACCTGCAACAGATAACCAGAACAGCCAACAGAGCCACCGCCTGGATAGGTGGATTCTACCTCCAGGTGAGAGAAAGGGTTGCCCTGAAAACCTCCGCCATCTAAGCATACGTAGCGCCCCAAGTTTTTCTGACAGTGACCGGTGACCGGTCAAGAAACAGTTCCGGGCCCTAGAGTTTTCCCTCAGAGCACATGGCCGGGAAACACTCTGAGCCTTGTGTTTAAATAGCTTCTGATATTTTAATCATGATATCAGATCTGTTAGTGGTAAGGGACAGTAGTGCAGCTAAGACTTCTGACTCTTTGTTTTACTCAGGGAACTTGGATGTGGATCGACCGCTCAGGAATGTATTACACCAACTGGTACAGCCAGAGCACCGCAACCAGCAACCCCTGCATGTACCTGCAATCTGCTGGTAAGACATGAACTTAAAGATGTAGCATAGTCCCAGAACTAAGCCGATGAAATGACCGATATTACTTTTCTTTTGTCATTTTTCCTTTGGTAGTGGGCCAGGGGTGGAGGAACTGCGGATGTGGCGGACAATTACCATTCATCTGCGTGCACAACTATCGCTGTTAGTCAACATTGCGAAGATACTGTTAATTGCTTGACACCTTTTCTAACCGCTTTCAACATGGGCTGTTTACTGACTGTAAATGACTAAGTGTTCGCCAAAGGGCTACATGTGATGCGATTTCAAATGTCATTTCCCATTTATGTACCTCAACCGTTATTGTTTTCCAGTAATAAACATTTTTTTAAGTACTATGACATTGTATAGGCTGGTACTTTCTGAAAGATGGCAGTATTGTCTAAGACCGGTACATTTGCTTTTTAATTCTACGCATATAAAATAGATCAGTATAAAGGATTTGAGACGAGGACAAAAAGACTGGAGGGTCCTCAATTTATTAAGCCTCAATTTACCCATTTATCGAGATCTGTCTTGGACTTGACATCTTTATACTGTACATGGCAGAAAAGTGAGCCGTAAAAAAACCTAATCTCAAAATATGGTGGGGAAAGATAAAATGGCACCTTTTTATAAGTTGTTCTATTCAAACAAAGCTTTTTACAATTAACGTAGGTCATACACAACCTGGAGAAAGTGCAACTAGTTCTTGTCATTAAAACAATATTTATTTTCACGAAAACAAAGTGACAGTGACAACTTGTTCAACTCAAATTCTGATGTACATTTCTGGTTGTCATTGACATGACTATTATCATGAATAAATGTCACAGAAAAACCATAAATCTCAAGGTTAAATGTATCTACGTCTTGTAATAACATAACTCATGTCAAATGTCCACCCGTTCGTTTTCTGCTGGCTTCTTGTGACGGTGATAGCGCACCAGCCACTAATGAAAATGAGGAATGTGTAGGCCTATACCGCCACCTACTGGGCTCCATTGGCATAAACGACCAAGAGCAAAGGGAGTTGATTGAACTACTGTAGTAGGCTGGCTACACCTATAACATGAAATAAATCGGGGTTCTACTGTAATCAGTATAATTTACGAACCAAATAAAAGTAACTCTGGGAACTCACATCTGTCCAATCACCCGGCCAATGTTATCTGATCATATTTCGGCAATCAAATTGTTTTAAATGGGGCGACAGGTGCGTTCTTGGGGCAGCAGGTAGCCTAGTGGTTAAAGGGCTGGGCCAGAAACTGTAAAGGTTGCCCGATGGAATCCCTGACCTGACAAGATACGTATCTGTCATTCTGCCCCTAAACAAGACAGTTTACCCGCTGTTCTAGGCTGTAATTATAAATAATACTTTGTTCTTAACTGTCTTGCCTAGTTAAAACAAATGGCTAATGAATAGAATGGGTTAATGAACTTGAATGGGAACGCCATTCTATTCATATGTGTTTAATTCTATCAGATAACTTAAACACAACTAGGCCTTGGCATTCAACATATGGTATATGTTTGTGGAGGGGGTAATTGTCTAAGGCAGTTGTTCCCAAACATTTTATAGTCCCATACCCCTTCAAACATTCAACCTCCAGCTGCGTACCCCCTCTGGCACCAGGGTCAGCAAAACACAAATGTTGTTGGTTTGCCATCATTGTAAGCCTGCCACACACAAACTATACAATATTTGTATTAAACATGAGAATGAGTGAGTTTGTCACAACCCGGCTCGTGGGAAGTGACAAAATTGCTCTTGTAGGACCAGGCCACAAATAATAATATAATAATTATCAATAATTTTGCTCTTTATTTAGCCATCTTACATATAAAACCTTATTTGTTCATCAAAAATGGTGAATAACTCATCACCTTGACATTGTCCGTAAGCTTCAGTTCATTTCCACACAAAAAAAATCATACAATGATGGCGAGACCTGTGTGTTGGAATCTAGATTCAGATCATTCAGGTGAGAAAAACCTCGTCATCATGCTTCCTGACTGGTGGCTCCTGAGATTCCTCTGTTGCTGTGGAGGTCCTCTTTGCTGCCTGCCCTTTCAACCCTCCTGCAGCCATCTGTAACGACACATTCATACTGCTCTAAATAACAATAACAAGGCCATTTCATCAAAAACAATAGAGTGGTATAGTTTGGCACACACTCAGACACCCACACACACACTCTCTAAAGGTGACATACCTTGGTGATGAACTCATCTTCTCTCTTGGTCTTTCTGGCCCAGAGGTTTGTGACTTTGTCATACCAGTGCTGCTCCCCGAGTTTGTGACAAACCCTCATTCTCTATGCACATCATGGCCATGTTCTGGTGGAGCTGATCGTCCAACTTTTCCCCTTTCACAAAGTCATGAATGCGCTTCAGGCAGGGGAAGCTTTCCTCCACGTCAGCTGAGGTCACTCCAATGGTCGCCACAAGGCACATCAGCTTGTAGAGCTCTGGTAGTGGGTTCTTCTGGGACCGGATGTAACAGATCCATTCACAGAGCTTGTGGCTGTCCTGCTGCTGTCCTTGGCCTATGTAGAATGCCTTCAGGTCCACTCTGAGCCTGTCCACGTTGAAGAAGCCCTCGTAGAGCTTCACTGGGCTATCCACCACATCTGTTGCGAAATGGATGTTCATGTCAGTGAACTTCGCTGGATCCAGCAGCTCGAGGAAGCGTAGGTCATCCAGATGTGCGTAACAAACCTGGATCTGAGAGATGACGGTTTCCAGAGCTTCGTAGTACACAGCCTTGAAGTGTGTCAGAGGGTCTAAGTCATCCGTCTACTTGAGACTTTTGCATGGGTGTTGAGCCAATCTCTCAGCCTTCTGGTAGACACTGTCAAAGGCAGAGTCAGACTTCTTGCTCTGGATGTGTTGAACCAGCTCCTCAATGCTAGCTTTGCAGGCTGCCACATCCATTGCTTTGTGCTTCAGAGTGTCAAATGCAACATCAATGTTGGAGAAAACCTGGCGTAGGTGAAGAGCTGGAACAAACTGGAAATCCTCAAGTTTCAAAACAAGATTGTTTGCTTCATAGGATGATTCGCCATTTACCCAATCCAGGTTCCCAATGTGGTTGATGGTGTCGTAAAATGCGTGGTAGGTGTTTGCCACCTCACTGAGTACGTCCAGTGGTAGTCGGTCAGCATTCACCTCACTCCAAGTTTCATTGAAGAACCTCAGTCGGTGGGGAACAAACATGAGGGGAATGACCTCGGATCACAAAATATCAACTTCAGTCAACAGTGCTGAGACGGTGTGAGTAGGAGTTGACGAAGACAGTGTTGTGGGCCATCTCCCTCACTTTTTCCGTCTGCATGTTTAGCTTGTGAGCAGACACGGCCCATCCATTGTAAGACTGTACCACAAGTTTTTTTCACAGTCATGGTCGGCCATTTCCATACATATAAGGTCAGAAAGTAAAATATATAAAAAGTTATTCTAGCAATACTTAATACCCAGACCAAGTGAAATACGTATTGTCAAGAACTGTTTTCCCAATGAAATACAACAGTATATGTTATGCTATATATGTGGACAGAATCAGGACAGAATACAATATTTTATCATTACAACGTTAAAGCATGGATTGGATATAATGTACACAGTGAATACCAGCTGATTTGTCAAAATTACATTTGTTAAAACAAACAAATAAAATATATGTAGGCTAATATTTGTAGTACAGTAAAAAAGGTCAGTAGGGAAAACGACCTTGATCAGAATAAACTTTTCACTAGCCGCAAGGTCAAAACTGGCTATATCGTAAAAATGTATGTATTTTCATTTTTGCTCTTCATGTTAAGGTTAGGGTTATAGGTATAAGAATAGCAGTGTGGTTAGGTTTAAAATCAAAATGTAAGAAGAGAAACTGTAGAAACGGGCGGGTTTATGACTTTGTAGCTGTGGAAGCTAGTGATGACCAATAAACTTTGAGAGAAACCCAACTCAACAGGGGGAGATCTATTTCTGTCCAATCAGAATGTGAAGGGGAGATTTGGCTTTGTGTGTCAATCCCCTCACACTATTGTTACCGCCACAGTAATGATAGAAGTTGTAGTAGTAACTGTCGATGTAATTCGTAATCGTGCAAATTAAAATGTCAGCTAAAATGTAACTAAACATTGATCAAATTACCTAAAATAACAATGTGATATTATAAGAAAAAACAATAAATATTTGCACAGGTCAATCTGTCCCACACACATGTAGACACTTTACTAGAAACTCTCAAGTCTCCTCAACAAAGCAATAGAATACGCACAGTTCAACAAACTTGGTTTTAGGTTTAGAATTTCCCCCATGATAGCACAAGACCACTAGCATGGGTACCAGTCTGTTTAGCTAACATACCACTCCTTGTACTCTGTGCCATTGCCAAACAATAACGTTATTTCCAACAACAAATCAGCAACTCCTCACAAAATCCAGCTGCATATTAAACGCTGAGATTGAAGAAAGGCCCGTCTCTGTGGCCCATAGCACAAGGAGTGGAACGGTAGCTAAACAGACTGGTACCCAGACTACAGGACCACAACATCCTAGTCAGAACGCAGATTAGAATGTTACGGCCATGGAACATTTGGTGCCAACAAGTAAACATAGACGGTCGTTTGCTGTAGTCACTCTGTGTATCTACAGCTCTTTAATCTATACACAAGTGTTTCTCCAGGCAGTGTTTCTGAGTGAAACACTTGCCACACAGCTCACAGCCAAAGGGCTTCTCCCCAGTGTGAACCCTGTTGTGAGTTTTAAGGTTACAGAGGTAGGCAAAGCTCTTGCCGCAGTAGTTGCAGATGAACGGACGCTCCCCCGTGTGAGTGAACTGGTGGGTCTTAAGAGTTTGTTTCGTACCGAAAGCCTTCCCGCATATCTCGCAGCCAAAAGCCCTGCTGTGACTGGTGGAGTGTGCGATGAGAGCTTTCTTATTGTGAAAGGTCTTGCCGCACGTCTCGCAGTCCAACCTTGAACCGAAGCCATGAGCTGCCACCATGTGATTCTTCAGGCTCTGGGTGTGGCAGAACACCTTTCCACACTCCCCGCACTCGTGATTCCCCTCCCCTCCCCTGTGACAGAGCTGGTGCTTCTTGAGGTTGTTAATCTGGGAGAAACCCTTGCCGCACTGCTTGCAGACGAACGGCCTCTCCCTCGTGTGAACCCGCTCGTGGATTATCACCTGGCTACGGTAGTTGAAGCGTTTGTTGCAGTATGAACAGGCGTGCATTTCCCTGCCCGTGAGGTGGTCGACCATCTTGTTTTCTGCGACACTGGGGGTGAAGCTGACGGTGTCGCTCTCTGACCCCGGCTCAGACTTGACCCACATCTCCAGCTCCTCGCTGAAGTCTTGGCTGGTGTCTTCTTCCTCGGGCTCTGCTGTGGAGCTGTGGTACGCCTCTGACTGGCTCTCGTCCATGGCCTGGAAATCATCTTTTAGGGACAGGCCACCTGCAGAAACAGTGAGAGTCAAGTGACGGTTTTTGAGCATATGTTGACAATGACAACGTAGTTTAGTGGAAGTATCAGAACAACATGCGTTTTAACATTCAAGATAGTTTTCATTTAAAGTCGGTTTTAACATAAGATAAGATAGATAAGCTAACAACTGGTTTATCCCTGTTGGGAAATGTTGGTTGCGGCTCCTAGCATACATACATGCACATATTCAAATAGAGAAGGGCCAGTAAACACAGGTAAAAAAAGTGCAGTTCACACAACAGAACACTGTCAACATAATCACAGTGTTAGTAGTAATTGTCAGATATAACTACCATTTCCTTCTCCACCGATAATGATGTGCTCTGCTTCCTCCGGGTGACTAGCCTCCACAACCTCCTCCGGCCTGTCCTCACCTTTAGGGTCTGGTTGTAAAATGACCTGTTTCACGTCAGGACACTGCAACAAATAGGAGGTTAAATGTTTAAACTATCATTATACCACTTCTATAACATACAAGCCATTGCACTCCAAAGCTAACGTTGTTCAGTTTGTGTCCACATACAACATGGGTGAGTAACTGCCACTGACCGACAGGACCTTCGTATTTTAGATCAATACTTTTCTCTGACACACTGGGTTTCTAATGTGATATGAAAACATGGACTGCTACACTCGCTATTCATTAGTTGTCAATATGCCGTTAAAGATTTTTTTAAATTGGGCAATTTGGTAAAACAAGAACATAATGAAAGCTGTTGTTCCATCCTAGTCTTATAATTAATTTATACAATACACCATCCATATAGCTATGCCAACATTGACATGCAGCAGTTCAGGGACCAGACACCATAAATATGAGTGTTAACCAACTTCTTCCTTCACTGTTCTGCGCTGCGGTGCACTGGTTTCTCCCAATTCGATGGCAGCATCCACTCCATAGTGCCTCTCACTCACAACCAACTGCTTGTCCGGAAACCAGTGGTCCCCCACGCCTTTATTATTCTCTGCACACAACAATAAAATGGTGATATTTGCTACTTATAGTGACTTTCAACATGCATGATTACACAGAGCTAGCTACAGTCGCTACAAGAGAACATCGTCACACTCAACTTACGGATCTCGTCGCAAAGCTGAACTTCTAAAGATATATCAACAGAAGAGGTGCCCTGCTTTGGTCTCTCGGTCCCGAGCTCGATTTGCATACAGTACAATGCCTTCCGAAGAGCGTCGTTCTCTCCCTGTTGTCGGGATATCTCCGAGAATAGAAGGGCAGAACTGTAATCGACCAGTTTTGTAATCTCTGCAACGGCAGACGTCGTCAGCGTCTCCATAATTGAAGAAAGTTGTGCCTGGAAAGACCCGTTTGGACACATGTCGACAGTTCTGACGAGCGCTCAATACACGGAAATCTCACGATTGCTGAATGGTCGACGTTGATCAACATCCGGTAGAGAAGACTAAACTCAATTCTACGATACAAACATGTACCTTTTGCTCCAAAGATTTCTCCATGTCCCTTCGATAGCTCAGTTGGTAGAGCGGAGGACTGTAGAACGCAAAATGCTGAAATCCTTAGGTCGCTGGTTCAAATCCGGCTCGAAGGAGGAATCTTTTTCATCAATGCGCCCCCCAAAATATTTTTACCTGTTGTTCGCACATCCCCCTATAGAGAATAATATGTGCATTTCCAGTTTCTTAAAGAATAGTCAAGGTGTACGAATCCAATCATACAGAAGAATTCAAAACACTTCAAGTTTATCCACAGTTCTCTAAAATCCATAACTCAGTTGCTAGAGCGGAAGACTGTAGAACACTAAATGCTGAAATCCGGATCGAAAAAGAAACCTTTTCCTACCGCATAAATACGCCTAAAAGATATACATTTGCCTGTTGTTCGCACATTCCCCGATAGAGAACAAACGTGCATTTCCAGTTTCCTAATTAAAAAAGAATCCAAGCTAACTCACAAATGAGGGAAAATGAAGTCAGTTGGTAGAGCGGAGGACTGCAGAACAGCGAATGCTTATATCCTTAGATCGCTGTTTCAAATCCGTGTCGAAGGAGGATATTTTTGTATTCATGTCATAAATGTAGCATTAGCCATGGATTTATTCAAAAGTACACAATGACTTATAATATATTTTTATAGTGGTATTGATAGATTTGCAATGTAAAATGGTATGTATG